>NC_140165.1:58972007-59074507 GCF_963971535.1 Notolepis coatsorum | reverse complement strand
TGCAACAGAGTGTCTGTCTGTCTGTCTGTCTGTCTGTAAGTCCCTCTTTCTGTCCATCTGTCTGCCTGTCTGCCTGTCTGTCTGTCTGTCTGTCTGTCTGTCTGTCTGTCTGTCTGTCTGTCTGTCTGTCTGTCTGTCTGTCTGTCTGTCTGTCTGTCTGTCTGTCTGTCTGTCTGTCTGTCTGTCTGTCTGTCTGTCTGTCTCTGTCTGTCTAGCTCTCTGTCCATCTGTCCGTCTGTCTGTCTGTTCGTCTGACTGTTCGTCTGACTGTTCGTCTGACTGTCCGTCTGTCTGTCTGTCTGTCTGTATGTCTGTCTGTCTGTCTGTCTGTCTGTCTGTCTGTCTGTCTGTCTGTCTGTCTGTCTGTCTGTCTGTCTGTCTGTCTGTCTGTCTGTCTGTCTGTCTGTCTGTCTGTCTGTCTGTCTGTCTGTCTGTCTGTCTGTCTGAGAAACCTGCTTACCGTTACCCACCCAGCCCATGGCTGACGGATGCAGGGAGAAAAGAAAGGTCCTGAGAGAGGCCGAGAGGAAGTATAGAAAGACACGCCTCACTGCTGACATCGCCACATATCACAACCTCTTGTTAGCTTTCTCCAAAACCATTACTACTGCCAAAGCTTCTTTCTTTCACCACAGGATCGAGGCCTCTGCCAAGAACCTTCGAAAACTGCACGCTACCATGTCCTCCCTCCTCACCCCCCCTCCCCCCTCCTCTCTCTCTCTGCCGAAGAAAAAAGTGGAGAACCTCCGCAGCTCCTTCTCCTAACCCCCACCCATTCCAAATGCTGAATCGAGAACCTCATCCTTCACTCTGTCATCATTCGCTTCCATTACAGATGCTGAGACCTTGACACTGGTAACGTCGAACCGTCCCACTACATGCCAGCTGGACCAGTTACCCTCCCAACTCCTCCAGATCATAGCACCAGACATTCTCCCATTCCTAACTGCAACCATCAACTCCTCCCTCAACTCTGGGCGGATCCCCACCTCCCTAAAACAAGCCAGAGTCACACTGCTCATAAAAAAACCAACCATGAACCCCACCGTCATAGACAACTATCGTCCTGTCTGTCTTCTCTCCTTCCTCTCTAAATCACTTGAATGTGCTGTATCCAACCAACTTACTGATTATCTCTTACAGAATGACCTCCTAGATCCTAATCAGTCAGGCTTCAGGACTGGTCACTCCACAGAGACGGCCCTCATAGCGGTCACAGAGGCTCTTCACTTAGCAAAAGCGAAAGGCCTCTCCTCTGTCCTGATTCTCCTGGACCTGTCTGCAGCCTTCGACAAAATCAACCATCAGATCCTCCTTGCGTCCCATGCAGGAATGGGAGTGGCTGGCTCTGCGGTGACATGGCTGACATACCTCAGCGACCGCTCCTACCTGTCGGCCCACCACCCCCTGTAGAAGCCGCTTCGTCTCTGTCCTCGCTCCACAATGGGGGGACAAACTTCCCTCCACAGTTAGGACAGCCGAAACCCGACCAATCTTTCGTGGTCGACTAAAAACACACTTCTTCAATCAATATCTGAAATGAAAATGAAAAAAAAACGAACCTTCTTACTGTTTTATACTATCATGCACTCTTCCTACTATACTAATCTGTCTTTACTACTATGCACTCAACACTGCAGCACCCAGGTTTCAGCAGTTTGATGAACATTGTTACTCAGCTGTAAAAGTTGTACCCTTCCTGCTGACTTCGTACAGAACTTGTAAGTCATCAGCTAAATGACTGAATGTAATGTAATGTAGATGGATGGTCTGTCTGTTTATCTGTTTGTCCATCTGTCTAGCTCTCTGTCTGTCTGTTTATATGTCTGTCTGGCCCTCCGTCTGTCTAGCTCTCTGTCTGTTTATCTGTCTGTCCGTCTGTCTAGCTCTCTGTCTGTTTATCTATCTGTCTGTTTATCTCTCTGTCTTCTGTTTATCTGACTTTCTGTCCATCTGTCTGTCTAGCTCTCTGTCTGTCTGTTTATCTGTCTGTGAATATAAACAAAATCAAACTATTTACAGGAAAACTCTTTTGAATGTTTTATAAGCTGTTATGTTTACCATAAAACATCAATTAAATGTGAGGAACAATATTGTAAAGCGCTTTGGATAAAAGTTATATATAAATGCACCATTTTCTGTTAACAGAATTCGGCTATAGGGCGACAATAATGTGGTCAAGAGGCATGGTTTTCAGTCTTTGGCCTTTAACTGGCTTGATGTGTTTATTCACAGAGTGGGAGCATTTACACATGAGTCCTCTCTTACTGAGGGAATGGGGGAAGAGAGAGAAAGGGGGAGGATACACAAATACTTATACTCGTCATCTAGTAGTACTCCAGAGTACCTCCGCCTAGAATGCCCTCCAGTGGACACAGATATACATGCAGTTAGATAGGCACTAGTGTGAACAGTTACATATGCAGTTAGACATTTACTAACAATCCCACACAGAGTCTATAGCTTCAACACTCCCACTTTTTAGTATACTGGCTGACTTCTTGGAAAAACATTTTACAAAGGAAATAATATAATCACAAAAACATCAGCAGAACATGTCATTCAATATCTACACACCAAACATGGCCTTTGCAAATCTCTTCAATTTTAATTTGGAGGTAGGTTTCATCATTGCATCTGCCACCATGTCGTCCGTGGGACAATACATCAGTGTCATCCTTTCTTCCCTGATGACAGATCTAATGAAATTATATTTTATATCGACATGTTTGCATCTCTGCCGACACACAGGGTTTCTAGCAATCGCAATGGTTCCCTGGTTGTCCTCATAAACAACAGTCTTCTGGTATACATAGGTGTCTATCCCTTCGAGCAGTTGTTCCAGGTAGATGCACTCCTGAATGGTCATAGCTAGAGCCATATATTCGGCTTCACAAGTTGATAAAGCCACGGTGGGCTGTTTCTTTGTTTTCCACGAAACCAATGAGCTGTTTGGGTTCAAACTCACACAGTATCCGGTCGTACTCCTTCTATCTGTGGTGTCCGCTGCCCAGTCTGCATCACTGTAGGCTTTAAGCCCCAGGCCCTCGCTGCTCTTTCTGAAACACAGTTGTCTGTCGTTGTACCTTTAAGATAACGGAAAACATGTTTTACCGTAATCCAGTGCTCCTCTGTGGGATCAGCAAAATGCTGTGACAACTTACTCACTACAAAACATAGGTCAGGGCGAGTACATGTCGTCAAGTAGATGAGGCTACCCACTGCTTCCCTGTACATTTTCACATCTGTCAGTTTTTGAGCATCTTCCTGGTAGTCCAGCTTTTGATCACATGGTGTGTCCCTTGTCCTACATTCCTGCATGTGAAAACGTTTCAGAATCTTTTCCACATATCCCTTCTGGGATACGGTCACACAATTGGCAGACTGCTCAAAATCCATACCTAGAAAGTGTTTTAACCTTCCAAGGTCTTTAAATCTATTGGAAAGCATCTCTTTCACCTGAGCTAGGCTCCTGGGCCCTCATTCATCAATGTTGCATACGCACAGATATGTGCTTAACCCGTGCGTACAACCATTTCTAGCTGACGCCCTGTGGTAGAATATGGGGACTGCAGACGGACGGCATAGCTCTCATCAGTTGCATGCATTAGTTTCAACGCGGAAATAAGCTTCCGTGCATTACTCCCGACACTGGCGCGTGTTCTGTATGAACCGTAATTCATTATAGTTCATTGTGAAATAGCGACAGTAGTGTAATTATAACGGGCTCATGCGGGAACAAGAGGTTGGCTTGCTTGTTTGGCACGGGGGGCAGACGCAGAACACCCACCTCCAAACGCCATTAAATATTGTTTCAAATAAAAAGCAACACTATTATTTTGTGTCATGTTTCCAAATAAGATTGGCCACAACGGAATACTTTTTACTTCAATTTGTTGGTTAGAATAGATTACCTCGCTCCGTTGAAACTTCACTGAGCTCCGCACACAGACATGATAATAATAATAACAACAACAATAATAATAATAGCTTCATTTTATATAGCGCCTTTCAAGAGACCCATGCAAGGTCGCTTTACATAGATGGGGGGGGGGGGAATAACAAAGTAATAAACATAGTGGACAGACTATGTAAATATGATGATGGGATTCAAGTTCGCGTTTTTTTTTTTTTTTATTATTATTATTGCAAAACAAAAATTATTAAAAGTCAGTACTCAACACATAATGCATAATGAAACTAACAGACAAGGTGGCTAAAATGACATGCAAGTACAGAAACAGAAAACAAAAAAAGTCTATAATAATATTTTAACGTATATAGTGTATATCCAACGAAATTACCAATTATACAAATGCCTTATACAGGATATACCCCTAATACCTATTTTCTAAAACCCTACACACATATGCTCCAGCTCGAACCCCCCCTCCCGGACCCCTCCTTGGATAGTACCTCCATTATCCCTCACTCCTAACCAGACACTACCATTATAAGCTAGCTTTTATTCTCTCCACCACTTCTAACCACATTGACATTTTGGATTCGTTGAGACCCAGAATTCTTGCTGTAGATATTTCTTGATAAATCACATCGAGATATGTAAGAGACCAAACCTTCCTGCAAATTTTTTCCGGTTGAAACCAGCGTGATGCGATCAGTTTTTTAGCTACTGTGATACCCGATAAAACCAATCTCTTTAGCTGTGGATTTACTGCAAACTCAAAAACATCATTCAATAGTAATACAGAGGGGTGTACTGGTATATTCCAAGATACGAGTTTTGATAATTGATGGGTCACATCTTTCCAGAATGCCTTAACTGGTGGGCAGTCCCAATACATGTGCATAAATGTCCCTTCGTCTCCATTTGTACATTGGGAGCATTTTGAGTCTTGTTTAAGGCCCATTCTGTTCAGTCTTACAGGAGTCAAGTATGTCCTGTGAATATAGTTAAGATTGATTTGTTGATGGTCCGGGTTCCTTGATGTAAGACGGACATTTGCCCATGCTTCTTGCCAATCAAAGTCACTTTCCAGGTCTGGTATATCCCTCCTCCAGACAGAGTCTAGTTGGAGGGTTTCATACGAGGACGTTAGTAATTGATAATAAAAACCTGATACAAAACCTCTCAATGTTTCTCTTTCATAGAAGAATTTGTGGTATCTGTGGTGTTCAACTGGTATGTCTAATGGAACACTGTGAGACCTCAAACATAGGCGTAACTGTATGTAAAAAAGCCATGTGGACTCGGTGAGGTTAAACTTTGTGCATATTTCTCCATAACTACAAAAACCCTGGTTATTAAAAATATCCCCTAATGAGTGTATGCCTTGCTCTTCCCATATAGGGAATCTTATAGGACGTTTTTCCATTAAGAGTGCATTGTTATTGAATATGGGAGTATGATTATGCCATTTTTGAGGGTTAGGATATTTTTTTTGTGTTTCACGCCATATCCGGATTGCATGGGTAATTATGGGGCCAAATTTCCGCTCACAGTGCTTGATTGGTAGTTTAGTGTGTGCTATGTCCTTCAGTCTATGTGGGGCTACTATGTTTTCTTCCAATTTTCTCCAGGATACCAATACCTGGGGATCAAACCATATTGTCAATGGTCTTAATGTGTATGCCTTAAAATATTGGAAAAAATCTGGAACTGCCAAGCCACCGTCTGCTTTATTTCTCTGTGCGGTGGATCTTTTTATGCGAGGTGGTTTGTTATTCCAAATAAATGTGTATGTGGAGGAGTGTAATCTTTTCCAGTAACCCTCTGGAGGGAGTAACGGTAGCATTGAACTGATGAAGTTGATTCTTGGTAGTACATCCATCTTAACTATTGATACCCTTGCCTGTACTGAGTTTTTAAGTTTTGCCCACCTGTCCAGGTCGTCTTTGATTTTGTTCTGTATTTTTGTGTAATTGTGCTTCACCGTTTGTCTTATGGTGGGAAATATTTCCACACCCAAGCATCTAAAATGTTTTACCATGGGTATCTCACCTGGGAGGGTTGTGTCTTTTTTTGCATGGGTGTTAAGTGGAAGGAAAGCCGACTTCGGCCAATTTATTTTAAATCCCGATAAATCACCAAAGTTCTCTATCAACTTGAGTAGATGAGGCAATGTGGTGTTGGGGCTTTGCATGAACAATATTACGTCGTCCGCATATAAACTAATTTTATGTTGTGTGCCCTTGATTACGATTGGTTCTATGTATTGGGATTGTCTTATATATTGTGCTAAAGGCTCTAATGATAGATCGAATAGTCCGGGACTAAGAGGGCAACCCTGTCTGGCTGAGCGTGATACCGGAAAGATTTTGGAGATGAATGTACCTGTTGTAATCATGGCCGATGGGTCTTTGTATAATACTTCATATCAATGAATCCTTTTCCTAACCCCATCCTTTCTAATACTGCCCATAGAAACGACCATTCCAGCCTGTCAAAGGCTTTCATAGCATCCAGGGACAGCATCGCCTTAGGTATGGTGTCTTCTTTGTCTGCATCTAGTACGTGCAGTATTCGTCTTATGTTATCATTGATCAGGCGACCTCTTATGAAGCCAGTTTGGTCCGGATGAACTAAAGACGTCATATGCTTTTGTAATCTGATGGCTAATACCTTAGAGTACAGTTTGACATCGGTTCCGAGGAGGCTTAAGGGTCTGTAACTACCGCACTCGGTGGGGTCTTTGTCTTTTTTGAGAAGGACTGAAATGAGTGCAATATTGTCGTGTTTATGGAAGCTCCCCTCCTTGACTGAGTATAAGATCATATTTAGTAATAAGGGTCCAAATATGTCCCAACAAGAAAGGTACATTTCTGATGGGATACCGTCTCTTCCAGGAGCCTTACCATTTTTCATTTCGGATATGGCCTTCTTGAGTTCCTCTAGTGTGATCGGTGCTTCTAACTGTTTAGCGTCGTCCTCCGAAAGTTTAGGGAGAATAATTTGATTAAGATATGTGTCCATTTTGTTTTGATCAAAGGTCGTTTCTGATTTATATAAGTCGGAGTAGAATTCTTTGAATGTATCGTTTATTATTTTGGGGTCTGTTACAAGTACTTGTTGTTTTCTAATGGCAGTTATATCTGCAAATTTTGCATTAATTCTTAATCGCATGGCTAATAGGTGACTAGGTTTGGAACCTTGGGAGTACTGCTGTTGTCTTGTGCTGCGTATTTGCATTTCCGATTTTTGTCTGTATATGGCATTGATCTCTGTTTTTAGTACGTTAACTTGATTTTCTAGTCTAGTTGAGTTGTTGTATTTATTATTTTTTTTTTTTTTTTTTTTTTCCTCCATTTTCCTCAGATTTTCTCCCCATCCCAATGTTAGTCGTATGCCAATTCCCAGTCCCTTCCTGGTCGCTGCGCACTTACCCCCCACAGTCAGATCATCTGGGAGAGTGGAGGCTACCACGTGCTTCCTCCGACACACGTCCAGCCAATCACCGCTTCTTTTCACCTGGCAGCGCGGATTCTCACTGAGAGGGCGTAGCGTGTGGGAGGATCACACTATCCCCCTCAAGTCCTATCCGCGCTTAGCAGGCGCCCCGACCGAACTGTAGGAGTCGCTGTTTACAACGACCCGGACCCACCCCGCCAGCTTCTCCCACCCTCTAATACAGCCAATTGTATTAGTGCAGACGGCCAGCCAAGCTGGTGACAACCCCGGGTTGGTGACGAACGCAATCTCCGCTCGGCCACCTAACCGCCCTGAGTTGTTGTATTTTAAAGAATTAAATAACGTTGAGTAAAGCGTTTCCAGTTCAGACAGTTTTGTGCATTGATTCTTGCGCAATATGGAGGAAAATCTATCTGTGAAATCCTTGATCATACCCTTTACCGACATCCATATTATTCTGGGGTCTTGCACCGCGTTTGCATTCTCCCGTAGGAATACTGTGAGAGCTTCTTTGAGTTGTGTAATGAATTCCTTGTTGTTAAGCAGCATCGTATTAAAACGCCATCTTGGGGCCCGGGAAGATAGTATACCAAATGTTGCTTTTAGGAGTAAATAACAGTGATCTGATAGTGCATTGGGTATCATTTCCACTTCATATTTATCAAATAGTCTCGGGGATGCAAAGACATAATCAATTCTGGATAATGTGTTATGTCTCGCCGATCGACAGGAGTACTTTCGGGTCGTGGGATTAAGTGAACGCCATAAATCATTTACCCCTGTAGTCTTTGACCAATCTTTTAATGCTTTAGATGAATTTTTTTGTTCGCTGGAAAAGGCGAGGTAAGATTTGTCCATCATTGGATTCCAAATGGCATTAAAATCCGCACCTATTATAAATGAGTACTCGGGATGGTTTAACATTTCATCGGTTAGTGAAGTGAAGAAACCCTCTTCGTACAAATTTGGGGCATATACCGCTGCCAACGCTATTTTCCTGTTATTGTGTACAATCCTAGCTATAGTTATACGCCCCTCCGCATCCGACCATACCCCCTTTAATTCGATATTTAATTTACGTCTGACGACTATGGCTACACCTCGAGTTCTCGTACCAAAAGAAGAGTGACTAATATTATGGTATGTGTTATCCGCTAACGTATCTATGTCTTCCTCTAAAATGTGCGTTTCGCTTAGTAGAGCCACGTCCACATGTTCTTTTTTCATCAGTGTGAGCACGCTTTTGCGTTTGTGTTGTTTGTTTATCCAACCAGTGTTCCATATCATTATATTCAAACTAGCCATAATCTATGCATGTTTTTGTGTAGTTTTTGGTAATGCTTCTGGAGTGCGAAGCTACAATAGATGTACATCCAATTATTGAGGTCCCGTTGAGAGCCGAGCTTAAAAACATATATATATACAAATAAAAATCCCCTATTTTCCCCTCACCCAGAGAGTCGTACAGGCCTGTGTTCCAAAAACACATCCTCCGCGTATGACTCTCTCCCTTAGGCCACCGGATTGCCCAAACTGAGCTTTGTAATCCTAATCTTCCTATGCTAATTGCCATAGGATCTAACATTTTCATTCTAATACAATAGAGTGTCGCTTTTGGTCTTGCGCCTTCCCTTACTGTAATGAAATATTATGAAAAATGAAAAAAAAAAAGAATAAACTTTCATCGATATATTCATTTGAACCCTCTACTAACTTATGTAGGAAACATCAGGAAAAAGGAAAAGATTGTAGAGAAACATTAACACCTTAATATGAAGAACAATTGAAAAGAACAATGTAAGATAAAAGAGAGAGAAAAAAATAAATAAAAAAAAGATAAAAATAAGGAGTGAGAGATAGAATAATACTCAACGTGGAGAAGCCACTAGAACAGAATTGAGTAATTAGATAAAAGAGAAAAACAGAGCCTTTTAGAGCTACAATGTGCCAATCTCTTGATCAGTGGAGTGATTACTTAAATTGTTAGAATAACCTTGTTGTGCTCATACGTTTAGGTGTGGTTGATTTTTTTTTAAGTTTTATTAAGGCCTGATTAAACTTCAGTCAATTGATCATATGCTATGTTTATACACACCGGATGTTAATGTTAGAGTTGCAAGCCTTCGTTGTTATGGTGCATTATATTCTAGAAGGTTGTAGAATACACTAGTACTAACAGACTGTTGTTGTGTTCCAGAATGATCTAAGTGACCCAGAGCAGTCGAGCGATAAGCCCAGAATCTTCCAGATTGTTCTTATTGTCAATGATATGTTCTTGTCTCCACGGAGACCAGAGGTCTGAAAATATAATGCATTACGAATCGTATTATACACAATTTGCCTTGGTGTAGCCGGCCTGCATATCATCTGCTACTTTTGTTGAGCACAGATAAAGTCATTCTAATACTGATAAACACAGAGAAAGAGAGAGATGAGAAGGCTTATCTGTTTTCAGACAGTGTTTCGTTCTGCCTTGGGGGTACTGCTCCATATCGATTCCAGTATTCCTCAGCTTCTTTAGGCGTGTGTAATCCAATCCTACGACTGTCCCTGCCCACGATCGATAACAGCGCCGGGTATGCTAGCCTTGGTCTGAGGCCAGACATGAACAATTTCTGCATCACCTCCTTGTAGGGGAGATGTCGAGCGATGGCCTCTTTGCAAAGATCCTCGTAGATAGATATTGAGTGTTCATTATGTTTCAGCTTTCCCCTTTGGATGCGAGCAATTTTGATGATGTCATCTCTTATTGCCGTCTTCCGCAGAGTAACAATGATGACTCTTGGCCCGTTGCTTCTTTGCTCCCGAGTACCGATTCTGTAAGCTTGGTCCACTGTCGGCACTGTGTTTAGAAAGTTGTTACCCAAAATCACTGATAGCACTGTTGGAAAGTTGTCGTCTGCGCAATTGAATGCTTCATCAAGTCCTACAATGCGGATGTTATTTCGCGTTTTTATTGATCACATAGGCATGCTGTCAGAGTATGATGTCACAATCAAACATTCTAGAACATTTGTCGTCACAGATCATGTCATAATAGCATGGCATGGTCCATCGTGATATTGTAGACTGTTATTACTGTACCACCCATTGTGACAACAGCCTTGTGAGCTCCCGCACACAAACATGATGGAATTCAAGTTCATGTTTGTATTGATCACATAGGCAGGCTACACATGGCGTATAGGCTACATCATACATGGCAGTGAGATTCATTGTTCTTGTATATGCTCTCGTATTATTGTTTATATAGGCTACCCAATACTGACATCAAAATAGATTGTATGCCTCTAGAAATCATATGCAGCAGGTAGAAAATTGACGTAAAATCCGTCGCGATTTGGAATAAAATTGAGGAGAACTTTAATCCCTGGGTATTAATCGAACAAAACGGAAAAAGGCAGTCATATTCCAGCACGGTCTTTATTAGTGTTTGCGCTGCCCAGGCAGCAATGGTTAATAGATATCATATCCGACATCACCGTATGTGTACACGTCTGTCAGCCTGTCACATATTTCTCCATAACACGCTTCCCTCGGCTTAGTCCATTTTTCCACATTTCATGGGGGTGTTCCATTACCGTATATGGTTAATCGGGGCGGTTTTGGTATGCAAATACGTGAAAGTGTGCACAAGCCTCAGCGTAGGAGCAAGGTGATATTTATCATGACAGGTGTGCGTAGGACCTGTGTACGCACGTGTGATAAATCCCGTTTTTTTTGTGCGTGCACACATTCTAAATTCTGTGCTTACGTGTGGAAATAGAACATTTTCTAAGAAAACTTGATAAATGAGGGCCCTGGACTCTAGCTTTCCTCTGTCCTGCAGGTACGCATAACACTGATCCAAAACGGTGCATTCTGGCTAGACTACACTTCTTTCCTGTCAGTGCTGTGTATGGGGTGGTGCCCGTGTGCTTATTGAAGCACCTGTTTCTGGTGTAGGCGGCTTCTTGTACCACATAGTGCCATAGGCTCTTAGGTAAGTTACTACCTACTAGCTTACACCTAGCCATCTCGAAAAGGCCACTCCATTCTGGTGTGAGGAGTATGGGCATGACGTCTCGTGTCTTATCCTGTTCTTCCTCAACAGTGATTGAAACTCTCTGTTTGTGAATTCGGTCCTGTTGTCAGACCTCAAACATCTTACTGTTCCATAAGGGGCTATGTCCGCCAGGAATTTTTCCGTGGCCTGGAGTGTGTCACTTTTTGCTTTAAGGAAGTAAACAAACACTGCCCCTGTGTACACGTCTGTAAAATACTGTATATATCTAAATCCTCCTATGGACTCGTTCCTTACTGGACCGGCAAGGTCTGTGTTGACCAATGCAAGTGGTACTTTTACTTTTTCCGTGGGGTTCCTGTTTCTCGATTGAGTAAACTTCCCCTTTATGCACACGATACATTCTTTATCAGGTCTACGCTTATCGCCTTCAATGTGCATGCTTTCTGTCACCGTTTGCAGTTTCAGTAAATCCTCGTAATTACAATGACCCATAATATCATGCCACGTCTGAATATCGTGGCTGACGGTTACTTTACACATGTTATTGTCATTACATTCTGTTTTCAGGTAATACATTCTCTGATACACGTCTATGTCAAATTGTATACCGTTGGGCTGTACAAGAACGTTTTTACCTTCCATGAAGGACTCTCTGGCTCCGTTCGCAGAAGCAGCCATTACAGAGAATAGTCCTTGTGGGAACGATGGCACATAGAGAGCGTTCCTCAACGTCACTGTACGTCGACGCCCCCCGCTGTCCGTGAGGTATACCCGTGCGTCCCCTCTTCCTCTTGCCAACCCGTGGATGCGCCTTCCGTCTGCCAGCTCCATGCTTTGTCCCTCCGGGCGGAAGGTTCTGTCAAAGTTCTTGAACAGACTCCTGTCGTTGATGACGTGGCACGACACACCTGTGTCCACGATCAGTCCCCTCCTTTGGGCCTGTTGCAGCTGCGTTGGCCTAGTGACGTACGCCGTCTGCACCCTGGGGATGAGGTTCTCTCGTTCCGCTACTCTCCAGTCATCGTCTCGATCCGTCTCACGCCGACCATCGCCGCCATCTTGTCCATGCGCGTGTCGTGCGCCCTGGTCGTGTTTCTTCCTGCACACTCTGTCTGCGTGCCGCGTGGATCTGTGGAAGCCACACCAGACAGCCCTCGTGCAGTTACTTTTCCGATGGCCTTTCTCTCCACATCGCCAACAAGCCTGCTCCGTCGTGGTCCTGGTCCTCTTCCTTGGCGTCGCTCAGATCTTTAGCGCCCTCTCTCTCGCCTCCGCGGTGGCTGGTTGGGTATCTTCTGAGGCCTCGAAGTTCCTTAGCTTAGCCTTGAATTGTCCCAACATCATGTCCGTTGAACCGTGTGTTACCATGAGTGTGAACGGTTTGTACAGCTCCGGTAGTCCTCTCATCATCATCGCCATCATTTGCCCATCGCTCGGTGCTTCTCCGGCACCCCTCAATGACGTCGTGATTCGCTCCGCTCTGTTGACGTATTCGGTCACAGTCTCGGTTGGTCCCTTCCTCAGGGTCGTCAGTGCTATGTAGAGGGCCATGACTCGGGGTCTTCCTCGCCCGATGAAATGTCCTCTCAGTACCGCCAGGCTTTCTCTGCCTCTGTCTTTAGTGTCGCGGAATATCAGCCCCAGGCTGGTGTCGTCGAGCATCTGGCATTCCGTTGGTCGTCCAGGGCTTGCTCTTCCGCGGTCAGTTCTCCCGTGGGGGCCGTCAGGATCGTCTCCTTCAACCCTGTACCGTGCATGTAGCATAGCATGCGCTCTTCCCAGAGTCCATAGTTCTCTGCTTTTCCATTGAATGGTGGCCCTTTGTTCCTCCCTCTGGCCGCCACGCGTTCCAAGGTGGGGTTCTCCCCTTCGCCTCCGCCGTGCCCAGCATGCTCCGTCTCCCCCGGTGCCGCCTCCTCTGGGCTCTGCTCGCTGCTCTCCGGGCAGGTCCGCTTGTGCTCTAGCAGCTCGTCGGCGGGGTCGATGTCCATCATGCCCGCTTCCTCTTGATGCGCAGGATCATCGCGTTGGATTCCATGTTGCTCATGTTGGCCTAGCGTCTAGCCGCGCGGTGCTCCCGGCGCTAACCTAGCCTATTCTTATTATTTCGCCCCGGCGTTATCTGGGCCCATAACCTGTTAACAGAATTCGGCTATAGGGCGACAATAATGTGGTCAAGAGGCATGGTTTCCAGTCTTTGGCCTTTAACTGGCTTGATGTGTTTATTCACAGAGTGGGAGCATTTTACACATGAGTCCTCTCTTACTGAGGGAATGGGGGAAGAGAGAGAAAGGGGGAGGATACACAAATACTTATACTCGTCATCTAGTAGTACTCCAGAGTACCTCCGCCTAGAACGCCCTCCAGTGGACACAGATATACATGCAGTTAGATAGGCACTAGTGTGAACAGTTACATATGCAGTTAGACATTTACTAACAATCCCACACAGAGTCTCTAGCTTCAACAGTTTCCATCACAGATTTGAGTCGTCCCTCAACCTACTAATACAGATGTGTAATATGAGTAACTTGCCTCTGGCTCAAGGTTATGGTGACTTCTGGCCCCCTCAGACATAATCAAACGTCAATCCAAATATTTAAAGGGGACATGCATTGCTAGCACTAATTGGGCAACTTTACACAATTCCTGTCAGTCTATTGAACACATCTGTAAGCTTTTATTCAAAAAAATTCATTGTTTTATATTTCAAATCAAGTACTCAAAAGCCACATTTTTCTCACTTTGGATTTCAGGCTGTGTTAATAATAATAATAATCATACATCTATTTTATATAGCGCTTTTCCAGGTGCTCAAAGACGCTTCACATGGGCAGGAGAGACAAACTATGGCAAAACAAAAAAACAGAACAAAACAGAACAAAAATAATACATGACAAAATAAAATAAAACCGACAGAATTAGAGGTCAAAAGCAAGATTGAAAAGGTGGGTTTTGAGGGCTGATTTAAAAGATGTCAGGGTGTTTGCATCACGGATATGGCTGGGGAGGGCATTCCAGAGGGAGGGGGCAGCAGCAGCAAAGGCCCTGTCGCCCCAGGTCCGGAGCTTGGTCGTGGGAGGTGTTAGGAGGTTGGCATCTGCAGACCTAAGGCGACGGGTGGGCGTGTGACGGTGGAGGAGGTCGGACAGGTAGGGAGGGGCAAGGTTGTTGAGGGCTTTGAATGTGATGAGTAGTATTTTAAAATGTATCCTGTATTTGATTGGAAGCCAGTGGAGGTCGTGGAGGACAGGGGTGATGTGATCAGAGCGACGGGTGGAGGTGAGCATGCGGGCAGCAGAGTTTTGGACATATTGGAGTTTATTGAGGATAGTGTTTGGTGAGCCGTAGAGGATGCTGTTGCAGTAATCTAGTCGTGATGATATGAATGCATGAACCAGTGTTTCAGCAGCGGAGAGTGATAGGGAGGGGCGGAGACGAGCAATGTTCCGGAGGTGGTAGAAGGCCGATTTGGTTATGTGGTTCACATGGCGGAGGAAAGAAAGGGTGGGGTCCAGGATGATGCCAAGGTTACGGACGTGAGTGGAGGGGGTGACAATGGTACCATCAATATTTAGGGTGAAATCCTGGGTGTGGCTGGTGAGGGATTTTGGACCGATAATGATGATTTCTGATTTATTGCAGTTTAGTTTAAGAAAGTTATTTTGCATCCATGTTTTGATGTCTGTGAGGCAGGTGCTGAGGGTGGAGAGAGTGGCTGGAGTGATAGTCTTGGTGGAGAGGTAGAGCTGAGTGTCGTCTGCATAACAGTGAAAACGCAGGCCATGTTGGCGGAGAATCAGACCAAGTGGAAGGATGTAGAGGATGAAGAGCAGGGGACCAAGTACTGAGCCTTGGGGGACACCATGAGTGATGGGGGCAGTGGGGGATTTGCAGTTGTTGATAGAGATGATAGTTGGCCTGGCTCCGCCCATAAGCACTGTGTAAATGAGTATGTGCTGCTACTGCTGCTTCCCCGCGAGGTCCAGGTTGTGTGTAAATGAGTATGTGCTACTGCTGCTTCCTCGCGAGGTCCAGGTTGTGTCTAAATGAGTATGTGCTCAAATAAAGCGGAGAACCAAGATGGCGGAGTAACGACGCGCATGAGAGTAGCTCCGTGAGAATTTAAGTTTTACTACAGCCCATTTGACTTGGCTCGAACTGAAAGTAATACTTCATGTTCTCTGACTAAACAGACAACATTATCAGACATTTGGTATGCCTAAAAAACCAGCAACAAGATATATGCGAAAGACAGAACGTGAAGAGTTAGAGGAAACGGGCTCGAGTACAGGCGACAAGATGGCGGACGCCGCGGAACCAACAGAGCTGACGCCAGCGATAATGAAGGAGCTGATTACCTCTACAATTCGTGCCGAGGTAGCTTCCCTCCATACAGAATTCCTGGCCGAGCTCCGTACCTCCCTCTCGGTCCTCCAGGCCTCGATATCCACACAGACGCAGAAAATACAGCACGTGGAGACTTCATTGGCGGATATAGACGAGAGGTTGTCCACAGTAGAGACACTGTGTGCATCCACAGTAGAGACATTGTGTGCATCCTTAAGCGAAAACACTAACCCACGACTCAAAATTGATGACCTCGAAAACCGTTCACGCAGGCAGAACGTAAAAATAATTGGAATCCCTGAAGGAATCGAGGGGCAGAACTCCATTACATTCATGTCCGCCTTTTTCGTGGAGCTGTTCGGTGAAGAGGCCTTCGACAAGCCGGTAGTCCTAGACCGCGCACATCGCCTAATGGCACCCAAAACGCACCAGAAGGCCCCTCCTAGAGGCATGATGGTACGGTTCCATTATTCCCAGACGAAGGAGCTGGTCATGCGGCTCTCGCGTGAGCGGGGACGGCTAACATTCAGGGGCTCTACGGTACACATTTTCCCGGATCTATCAAGACGCCGAGGGGCATACAAAGACATCAAGAACCTGCTCCGCGAGGCCAACATCAGATACGGCTTGCTTTACCCGGCTAAGCTGCGCCTGACATTCGGTGGGGAAGGCTACACATTTGACTCTCCAGAGCTGGCAGCCGATTTCTACAAGAGAAAAATCCTGCCTACACTAAAAGACTAATAACGCTTGGTGTTACAAAGGGTCAGATTAAACCGAATATATATATTTATTGCTTGAGATCCCATGTATAATATTTGTATATCGTTTGATATCCCTTGTATATTCTTTGTACATATACACGGAATATCCCTTTAACTGGTACAGGACAGACCATAATATTCGTTCTCCTATTGGAAGCGATCCCCTAGGCGCCACGGCCATACCCCCCCAATGTCTAGTTCAAAGTCACCGCCAAGACATGCCTGGACATGACCGGCTCTGCGCAAGAATACGAGACAGAAATAAGGTTGGCACTAGATTGTTCACCGTACGTATAAATACGTTGCAGGTGGATACAGCAGTTAGTTAACCTAGAACCGTGTTACCCTCAAACGTTAAAGCCTTCATCACGAGTCAACGACCAAGTGAAGTGAGCAACCGTGCATCTAAATAGAGCACTTATAACCGCGTGCGAATAGGACAGTAAAAGTGTCAGAGCTTAGTGGAATAACGTCAAGTTCGACCTAGTTAATGTGAAGTACTGCGCACCGGAGAATATACACCGGTGAATGCAGAGCCTTTTCCGGCTGGATTATTGCTTTGGTCCTGTGGCTGTTGGAGCGGAGGAGAATCGTCTACACCCACTACTGTGTGGGATTTACCCGTGAGGAACATCACTCGAGCCCGTCTCTAGGAGAGGCTGGCCGGCTTTCACCTATGCTGCACGCATACTTGGATTATAGCTGCTGCTTTCGTCTGCCGATCAAGGGAGTAGTGTACCGCCTCCCGTAGCTGGAGCTTATTGATTCCCCGTTGATCCAGACTTTTGCATTCGAACATTCCTGCCCCCTGCTGGCCTACAACCGGAGGGACCCTACTAGTATCTCCCGCTGCCCTACTAGTGTACCATAGATATAATTCCTATGATACAGGTGGTATTCATTATCTCCTGCGTAATATTCTAATGGACTTACGCTCTTGACCTATTCATGCACATTCTTCGCCTTACAAGCGCGACTCTAATTCTCAAGTAATGTAAGATAATCTTCGTGCTGCTAATAAATATTATTCTAACCAAGATTTGTTGTGGAACCGTGTCATTGTGGAGGTGTTCATCTCATATACCTGTGTACTGTATGGCCAGTAGTAATGTACATAAGACAGTAGTGGTTTAATGATACCATACTTATTAATACAGTCAGGGAATTGTACCCCTCAGTTACACTTGGATATGATACACATCAGTTTTTTCCCTCATACCCCCGGCTGAAGTGGATCTGAAGGAACATTCTGGCTGACCGGTATCGTTCTTCACGGTCCTAGCAACTAGCTAGACCGTTATTATTATTATTAGTACTATTATTATTATGATTTATTTTACTTGCATTTGTCTACTATCAGGTGAGCCACTACTTTTCATATATTTTTTTCATATTGGGATTACCTAGGAGCATAGGCGGCGCGTATATAAGGCCAGGGGAGGCTATGCCGACCCAGTCTGTGCATTATTATAGGCAGCCTAGGCTACGATATTGTGTGTGTGTGGGCTGCTGCAGCCCGGTGGTGACAATACGCAAGGGTCGGCCAACCAAGGTGTCAATGGCAGTAGGTGTGGTGGCCGTTTAACATTCCAGACTGCAGGCAGTAACCAATCACGCCGCATCATCAAACTAACCGGTGGCGTCTATTAGAATCCTAATGCTAATTTCCATTAAGGACAAGTACATTTAGCAAATCAGCCCTCTCCGTGAGAGCTGCCAAGACCTGGAACTCCATTCCAAGTTACATGCCGCCTGGGCATAACACTGGATCACCTGAGGCCAAGGGCTTGCTCTACGAGGGCATGATGAGACTGAGTCAGAGTTAATCAAACCGTGGAAACTTTTTAGAGCTACTATGTACATTGTTTTCAAAGCATGATGAGATCCAAATTACGGAAAATGTTTCCTTCATTGCCGTCGGCACCGCAAATTGTGAACGGCCTTTCCCAATGAGGCGCATCCGAAACTTTTGTTGCATTAAGGTAAGACAATGGTTAATCATATTGGATGCCTTCATTTGAACAATTAATTTGCACTATATGAAATGAGTGGGGCTCGCTGTAGTAGCCTAGTAGACGTGGGTGTGTGTATTGTATGACATCAGAACCTGGACAGCACCGTTTGCGTGCAAGCAAAAAAGAAAAAGGGAAAATTTTGCGCGCTCCGCACGACTCCCATCCCATCTATAGCCTACCCTAATGTCCAGCTCACCCGCCGCCTATGCCTAGGAGGTAATGGAACACTATGCAAAAAACAATCCGTTATTATTCCTATTATATACCATACTGTTGACGATAAATCCTGCTTACACTAAAGGACTAACAACATTTGGATATGATACACATCAGTGGACTCTGGGGTTTTTCCCCTCACACCCCCGGCTGAAGTGGATTTGAACATTTTGGCTGACGGATAACGATCCTCATGGTCCTAGCAACTAGCTAGACCGTTATTATTATTATTACTACTATTATCATTATGATTTCTTATTCGCATTCATCTACTACCAGGGGAGCCACCACTTTTCGTAATTTTTTGCATTGAGATTATCTGGGAGGTAATGGAAGACTATATAATCTGTTATTGCTCCTATTTATAATTATATAATGTTGACGAAATTGATGTGGGTAACAACACGGTATGATTGTCGCTATGCAATTGCTGTGTACAGCGGCCAACTTGCTTGTTATAACCGGCCGGCTAGTCTTAATTTACTAAAGCTCATTTGTTACTACTATTTTTATTACGTAGAATACAAGCTGAATGTGAACCTGCCGGTGAATGTCGCCTATTTTTTTTTAATTATTTTTGTATTTCTTTTTCTTCCGGGTCACTGCCGGGTTTGTTCGATTACGTCACTTACTATAGACTGTTGGCTAACTCAGTTCACTGTGAATTCATTGTTACTATTATTATTACTTGCTAAAGCCAACTTGTTATTATTATTCTTTCGTTAAATACAAGCTAACTGTCATCCCGCTGGCGATTAACTATTTTTTTTTAAATTATTTTTGTATTTCTTTTTCTTCCGGGTCACTGCCGGGTTGGTTCGATTACGTCACTTACTGTAGACGGTTGGCTAACTCAGTTCACGTTGAATTCATTATTACTATTACTATTATTATTATTACTTGCTAAAGCCAACTTGTTACTATTATCATTCTTTCGTTAAATACAAGCTGACTGTCATCCCGCTGGCGATTAACATGTATATTCATCTTCATCCGGGTCACTGGTGGCTGACTTGATGACGTCACTTACCACAGCTAGCCGCCTGGCTATTGCTAAACTTTCAGTCTCAGTCTACGTTGGGTACAAGCTGACTGTTTACTCGCCCATATCCCACTCCTGGTGATATCGTATTATTTAGTATCACTACATTATATGCGCCGAATTGGCTGCAGGCTTGCGATTTATCTTTGTCATACTTATTCAAGTTAACCATAGCAACATACGTGGTGGGTGTGTGTGTGAGTGTGTGTGAGTGCGTGTGTGTGTGTGTGTGTGTGTGTTAGTTATATGGAAAAGACAGGTTTGGTGCCACTATGCACCCTTATAAAACAACATACCCCATGGCCCAAACATTTGGTGTAGAACTCTAACCAAAGAGAGATATCTTACATTCTACTGGTCTAAATAGGCAGTACCTGTCTCTTGAGGGGGTGGACTACAATGAGATTCCAAACAGGGGTTTAGGTGTATACACTGTTAGAAACCTGCCTTGTCCAACCAAGCTATATATGGCCACGTGTCGAGCAATTATTTATTTATTCATTATTTTTTCTTTCTTCCCTTTTTCTTTTCTTTTTTGGTTCTTGCCATGTGTAATTAAGAATTACAGTTCTCACGGGGTGCTCGTTTAGAGCACAGGGTGCACAAGGTTAGCTGTAATGCTAGGCACAGTCAGTGTTACTATGGCTGTGAGTAGTCACGCCCCACGGGGACGTGAGAGGGCGTTTTATGTTTGTTTGTTTTTCATTGCTAATATTAACAGTGAATATCTTTGTCTATTTTTGTTTATAGTTTTTTGTTTCTATTTTAATAACTTTTTTTCATCTTTAATTATAAGCACCCTGGACCACCACTCTGCCATCTCAAATGTCATGAATATTTGTTCACTTTCTTATGCCAGTGTTTAATCCTAATAGGGGGTCAGGGGGCATACTAACATAATTAGTTGGAATGTGAAGGGTGTAAATAACCCCTTGAAACGTACTAGGATCCTTACTCACTTACAGGAGCTTGGGGTTGGCATCGCTTTTCTGCAAGAAACTCACCTTCGGCGAGTAGATCACCATCGAATACACAGCCCAGGTGGCCAAAAAGTTCCGGCCCATTAATGGCCTGTATCCGGCAGGCCGGAAGAAATTAGTCGGCCCAAGTCCGGCTGCCAGAGTCGGCCAAGTAGGCGGCAATGACTGACTGGCCGATTCCGGCCCGAGTACACTGGGCCAGGTCCGGGGTTGCCGGAAGCGGTGAACGTCCGGATCGGCCGAGTAGGCGGCAATGACTGACTGGCCGATTCCGGCCCGAGTACACTGGGCCATGTCCGGGGTTGCCGGAAGCGGTGAACGTCCGGTTGCCTAAAGCAGCCCAGATGCGACCCACACACACTGGGCCAGGTTTGGTTGCCCGAAACCTAGCCGACACTGCCAATGCAATGGTACTACACAGTAAATTCCGCAGAGTACATTTGACTCAAACTGAGTACATTTGATTCAAACTGAGTAAAGAAATTTTACTCAGTTTGAGTGAAATGTACTCAGTTTGAGTCAAATTTACTTTGCGGAATTTACTGTGTACCCAGTATTCTGCCAGAGCTACTCCACTATCTGCCTATGACCATACATTACCGGAAATACAGTAGGAAATGGTTGATTAGTAATACAATGCCACATATTTAAGGACCCTTCCCTTTACCAATGGAGTATTGGCATGTCCCGCATTGAACAATTCAGAAGTTTACATGCTGTCTCCTACCTCACTGAAATATATTCTCAGTGTATGTGCACATTGTACACAATATACACCATTCTGCAGTGAAGCTCAAATATCAAGTAAAGTAACAATTACCCCCATACATGCTACTTTTTCCAGTTAAAAATGACAACTTGAATAGATATTTAAACATTTATTAACAAAAAAATATCACATCCTCCTCTCTGAACCCAACAACAAAGCCTCCAATGAAATTAACCCATTGTTCCCCTGCAACAGCTTCTCCCACAGGGGATCTTTGATTAAACACCTGCTATCAGAAGAATATAGACAGTCAGAAAAAAAGTTCACTGTTTACTACTTAAGTACATTTAAAAGTAGAAACTTTGACTTTTACTC
Source organism: Notolepis coatsorum (assembly GCF_963971535.1). Lineage (NCBI taxonomy): Eukaryota > Metazoa > Chordata > Actinopteri > Aulopiformes > Paralepididae > Notolepis > Notolepis coatsorum. Next base: position 59,052,681 of record NC_140165.1, on the reverse strand, counting down.
AAGTGTGTACTTTCACTTAAACTTTCATGTTAGTCTAGCTTAGCAACATTTTTTAGGAGAATTAATACAAAAACGAGTGATATGGCCGTTCAGTTGTAAATGAAAGCCTGCATTTAGTAAGACGTTGTTTATAAATGTCTTTTGGTTTAGTTATAAATGAATGACAGCATCTCTATAGCACAGCTCTATTACTAGGACATAAAGTGCTTTGGAATGACTGTATACATCATTCACAACGGGTGGCCCCAGCAGGAATCAAACTCCTAACCGTGACAGTGTTAGTGCCATGCTCGGAGTGCCAAGCACAAGACCCCAATGTTATGCAGGGCTCTGCTCATAGGCGGGCGGCTCGTGGCGTGGCTCGTAGTCCTGGTTGTAGAAGCAACCGTCGCCCTCCATGGAGACCCCCCTCCTCCTGCGTCACCCCAGCGAGGTGGCGGGTGGCGACCCTGACGAGGTGAGCCATGGTGGGGTGGCGGGGGGCCGGCAGGGGGAGGCCCCTGGGGGGGGCTCCGGAGAAAAGCGCCAGGGGGCCGGGCCGGGAGGCGCCCCTGGGGGACCCCGGGAGGCGTGGGCATAGCCTTACGGACAACGGGGGAATAGGTGACGTGGGGGCGTAGCGTGGCGGGGGTCTGGGGGAGCTGTCGCCGGCCCCGGCGAGGCGTGCTGGTCCCCGACATGGAGGGGACGGGACTTCCACTCACTGCCCTACACGAAAAGTGAAAAAGGCAAATAAAAAGAACGAACCACAAATTCAACGACAGAAGAGAAGAGGATGAGATAGAGAGAGAGAAGAGAGAGAGAGAAGAGAGAGAGAAGAGAGAGAAGGAAAGCAAGATAACAAAATACAACAAGAGCCAGTATGGAAGCAAATGAGTGACAGAAGTATTTGAATTTGATCAGACACCGAATTTATAGCATTGAAAATAATTACTTTGAAAACATGTACTGTATCTGAATTGAATTTATAGCATTGAAAATAATTACTTTGAAAACATGTATCTGAATTTTTTCAGACACCAAATTTAAAGCATTGAAAATAATTACTTTGAAAACATGTATCTGATTTTTGAATTTTATCAGACACCGAATTTATAGCATTGAAAATAATTACTTTGAAAACATGTATCTGAATTTTTTCAGACACCGAATTTATAGCATTGAAAATAATTACTTTGAAAACATGTATCTGAATTTTTTCAGACACCGAATTTATAGCATTGAAAATAATTACTTTGAAAAATGTATCTGAATTTTTTCAGACACCGAATTTATAGCATTGAAAATAATTACTTTGAAAATCATGTATCTGAATTTCTTTGCTCCGAATTTACCTATGTGAAATAAAAATTCAATGTAAAAAATTCGAATGTATAATAAAATTCAATGTAAAAAAATTCTATGCATAATTGCGGTGTATAAAATTCGATGTAAAAAACCATCATCCGGGCTACCCAGAAAGGATAAGCAATCGAGCCTGGATGCAATCGAATTGACTTCTGGCCTATCACTGCACGGCTTTGTCAGTCATGTGATCACACCAACCCGGGAGAAAGATGGCGGTATATATACATACGTTGGGGAGAGAATATACATACGGTGGGGAGGAGACTGTACATTAGGAGGGGGTGGGTGGGAGAGAAATATACATACGGTGGGGAGAGAATATATACATACGGTGGGGAGGAGACTGTACATTAGGAGGGGGTGGGAGAAAATATATACATACGGTGGGGAGGAGACTGTACATTAGGAGGGGGTGGGTGGGAGAGAAATATACATACGGTGGGGAGAGAATATATACATACGGTGGGGAGGAGACTGTATATTAGGAGGGGGTGGGAGAGAAATATACATATGGTGGGGAGAGAATATATACATACGGTGGGGAGGAGACTGTACATTAGGAGGGGGTGGGAGAAAATATATACATACGGTGGGGAGACTGTACATTAGGAGGGGGTGGGTGGGAGAAATATACATACGGTGGGGAGAGAATATATACATACGGTGGGGAGGAGACTGTATATTAGGAGGGGGTGGGAGAGAAATATACATATGGTGGGGAGAGAATATATACATACGGTGGGGAGGAGACTGTACATTAGGAGGGGGTGGGAGAGAATATATACATACGGTAGGGAGGAGACTGTACATTACGAGGGGGTGGGAGAGAAATATACATATGGTGGGGAGAGAATATATACATATGGTGGGGAGAGAATATATACATACGGTGGGGAGGAGACTGTACATTAGGAGGGGGTGGGTGGGTGAGAAAATACATATGGTGGGGAGAGAATATATACATACGGTGGGGAGAAGACTGTACATTAGGAGGGGGTGGGAGAGAAATATACATATGGTGGGGAGAGAATATATACATATGGTGGGGAGAGAATATATACATACGGTGGGGAGGAGACTGTACATTAGGAGGGGGTGGGTGGGTGGGAGAGAAATATACATATGGTGGGGAGAGAATATATACATACGGTGGGGAGGAGACTGTCTATTATATGTATATTTCTCTCCCAACCACCCCCTCCTAATGTACAGTCTCCTCCCCACTGTATGTATATATTCTCTCCCCATCATATGTATATATTCTCTCCCCACCGTTCTCTTGGTGTAAAAAGTTTAAGACCAGGGTGAGGCCAGGCTATGGATGGCTTTGAAGGTGAGGAGTAATGTTTTGAAGTTAATGCGTTCCTTGATCGGGAGCCAGTGGAGGGAGTGGAGGACAGGAGTGATGTGTTCGCGGGACCGGGTGTTAGTGAGGAGGCGGGCAACTGAGTTTTGGACCATCTGCAGTTTATGGAGGGAGCGGGAGGTGATGCCAGTGAGGAGGGAGTTACAGTAGTCCAGGAGGGAAAAGATGAAGGCGTGTATGAGGGATTCAGCAGCAGGGGGTAGAGGCAGTGACGGATTTTGGCAATGTTGCGGAGGTGAAAATATGAAGTTTTGACAATGGAGCGGACATGGGGTCAAATGAGAGGGTGGGGTCGAGGATGACACAGAGGTTGCGGACTAGGGGGGAGGGGGTGATGGTGGAGTCATTGATGGTGATTGTGATGTAATACAATAATTTATACTGTAGCATTACAAACCATTTGACAGCCAGGTCCTGCACCTCCGTTCTTGTCCTCTAGGAGCCATCGCAGCATGGCCAAGACCTTCCTCATCCAGCATACTGTCCGCGTGTAACTTATTGCCAGCGGAAGAGTGCAAGAATGCTTCCGCATTCGTCACCGCACGCCAGTACGGTAATGCGCCTTTCCTTTCGCCCCGCTCAGACAAATGCATGTAGTACATTGCAACACAACGCAGCATTTCCGCGGCTGTCTTTAACTAGCAGGACGCTAGTGGGCTAGTCGCTAAAATATATAATTGTACCAACACAGATATTAGGCAGTACACACATTGTCCTGCAATACATGTACAGTGAATGCACAGCTACATTCGCCATATATTTCTATCGCTGCTGCGGTCTATAGTGAAATGCAATATTATTATTATTATTGTAAAGATTATCATTACAATCGCAGCCTGGAGGCAATGTTACAAGTGTACGAGGGTTGTGTGCAAAGAGCACAGCCTCTCAATTTGCACAACGTGCACAAAATAATAATTGTAATGATCTTTACAATAATAATAATATTGCATTTCACTGTAGACCGCAGCAGCGATAGAAATATATGGCGAATGTAGCTGTGCATTCACTGTACATGTATTGCAGGACAATGTGTGTACTGCCTAATATCTGTGTTGGTACAATTATATATAAAACGATATATATATTTGAGCGACTAGCCCACTAGCGAGGCAACCTCCTGCACCATCGCAGCAGCGCCGAGCGTGGTGATACAAGCGGGCTGCTCTGAGGAAAGGAGCCCCTTCACGCTAGTGGGCTAGTCGCTCAAATATATATCGTTTTATATATAATTGTACCAACACAGATATTAGGCAGTACACACATTGTCCTGCAATACATGTACAGTGAATGCACAGCTACATTCGCCATATATTTCTATCGCTGCTGCGGTCTACAGTGAAATGCAATATTATTATTATTGTAAAGATCATTACAATTATTATTTTGTGCACGTTGTGCAAATTGAGAGGCTGTGCTCTTTGCACACAACCCTCGTACACTTGTAACATTGCCTCTCCAGGCTGCGATTGTAATGATAATCTTTACAATAATAATAATAATAATAATATTGCATTTCACTATAGACCGCAGCAGCGATAGAAATATATGGCGAATGTAGCTGTGCATTCACTGTATGTATTGCAGGACAATGTGTGCACTGCCTAATATCTGTGTTGGTACAATTATATATAAAACGATATATATTTTAGCGACTAGCCCACTAGCGTCCTGCTAGTTAAAGACAGCCGAGGTTGAGTAGTTTCTTCTGATATCACTTTCAAACTCCAAGTGATTCGTTGCAATGTACGCGGAAATGCTGCGTTGTGTTGCAATGTACTACATGCATTTGTCTGAGCGGGGCAAAAGGAAAGGCGCATTACCGTACTGGCGTGCGGTGACAAATGCGGAAGCATTCTTGCACTCTTCCGCTGGCAATAAGCTACACGCATACTGTCCTTCTGAAGCTCTGAAGTCATTAGTGGCCATGAACCTAAAGAGAGAGAGCGAGAATACGTTAGTAGATAGTCTAAGGCCAGTGATTCTCAATATTATTTTGCATATCTAGGACCTCTAATTTAGTCCATGTCACGCACATCTACATACAATATACTGTAGCATTACAAACCATTTGACAGCCAGGTCCAGCACCTCTCCGTTCTTGTCTTCTAGGAGCCATCGCAGCATGGCCAAGACCTTCCTCATCCAGCATACTGTCCTTCTGAAGGTCTGAAGTCATTAGTGGCCATGAACCTAGAGAGAGCGAGAATACGTTAGTAGATAGTCTAAGGCCAGTGATTCTCAATATTATTTTGCATATCTAGGACCTCTAATTTAGTCCATGTCATGCACATCTACATACAATAATACTGTAGCATTACAAACCATTTGACAGCCAGGTCCAGCACCTCTCCGTTCTTGTCTTCTAGGAGCCATCGCAGCATGGCCAAGACCTTCCTCATCCAGCATACTGTCCTTCTGAAGGTCTGAAGTCATTAGTGGCCATGAACCTAGAGAGAGCGAGAATACGTTAGTAGATAGTCTAAGGCCAGTGATTCTCAATATTATTTTGCATATCTAGGACCTCTAATTTAGTCCATGTCATGCACATCTACATACTGTAGCATCCATCAACACAGGATGACCCTTTCCAGCTGTTGAAATTAAAGTCCCAGATTGAAAAGTATATATATATACACAGTCACACACACAATAAAACATTGTATACATCACTTACAAGCATGACCACTTGAAGATCTTGAAGACTTGGTAGATCTTGACCGTCTTGGGAGAGAGATAGAGAAGGCATTACAGGATGACTCTTTGAAAATGATGTCCCAGATTAAAAAGTATATATTATATATACACAGTCACACACACAATAAAAACCACAACCACTTGAAGTATACGGGTAGTTGTTATTGAGCTGTCTTCTGCTTTCATGTCGTTGTTGAGACAGCACTGTAACAGTATTTGCTACATTAACAATGAAATTATATATTTTATAATTAAATTAAACCATGAAAGATTTGCGTGATATGCATTGGTTAGCTAACGTCAGTATTCTACAGTCTAGGCCTGCTAGCAGTAGTGCTTGTAGTTTACAGATCCCGCCAGTTTCATAATATCGAGCAAATAACGTTACAGTAGACTAGTCACTGAAACACAGACTAAACAGCATTTATATCAGCAGCACGCATTACTTATAAATAATAAAATATATGTGTTGCACAATTACCCGAGATGAGAACAGTTGGTGACAACGTGAGGCTCTGCCTGTAGCAGTGTATGTAGCCTATATGTGTTGCACAATTACCTGAGATGAGAACAGTTGGTGACAACGTGAGGCTCTGCCTGTAGCAGTGTATGTAGCCTATATAGCTAACGTGAGCTCGCGCTACACTCAGTGTATGTAGCCTATATAGCTAACGTGAGCTCGCGGCCTCGCGCTACACTCAGTGTATGTAGAGCTAGTAGCTAACGTGAGCTCGCGCTACACTCAGTGTATGTAGCCTATATAGCTAACGTGAGCTCGCGGCCTCGCGCTACACTCAGTGTATGTAGAGCTAGTAGCTAACGTGAGCTCGCGCTACACTCACTGAAACACAGACTAAACAGCACTCATTTATATTAGCGGTATTACTTATAAATAATCAAAAATATCTGCATAAATTACCTGAGATGAGAAGAAATGCAACCGTGTCATACTGGTCTGGTCTGACTGTGCCGTGCGCGACGCGCGTCAATTCAAAATTTCAAAAACCACAATGCATTGTGGGGATCCCCCCCCCCACAATGCAACGCAGCTGTTAGTCAGTGTTGCCAAATGACAATTATTATTTATATTATTTTATATAACAGTTACTCAATCAACTTGCTTTATGCCTACAATCTCTCTGACAAATCTCAATGGCACAAGAATAACTTAAAATAATACTAATAATAATAATAATAATAATAATAATAATAATAATAATAATAATAATAATAATAATAATAATAATAATAATAATAATAATAATAATAATAATAATAATAATAATAATAATAATAATAGCTCTCTTTTCAAGTAAAATAATATGAAATAATGTTCGAATTAATACATCTTTAACAAATTATCTCTGTATCTTTTCAATGTAAATAATAAATCAGTAACCTCACAAAGATACTCTAATTATCTTTAAAGTGCACTATGCAGTTTTGGATTTGTACATTTGCATATGAACATGACATTTCGGTGGGTTTTGAGCAGTTTTTTGAATGAGTCCAGAGTTGGGGCGTTGCGGAGTTCAGCGAGGAGGGAGTTCCAGAGGGTGAGCTGCCACACTGAATTATAGGGTGACTTTTTGATAATTACATTATTTGAATAGCCTAAAATATAATCTTTATTGTAGCATAAAGTGTATACATGAATTGGCATAAATCTGGTCTAGAATAGCCTAATAGATATTTATGTTAAATTGTTTATTATTATTGTTTAGAATGACATTACATTATAGGCTATATTTCTGTAACACACCATTTGCCCCCAGTGATAAGTCAGCTGAGTGCAGGACATCACACAGCCGCACGCTCCAACCAGGACTGGACTGGGACCAAAAATCGGCCCTGGCATTTTTGGCCCAGACCGGCCCACCATAATCGGTCGGACACCACCAGAACATCCTTGCGGTCCCCTTAAATAATTTGTATGGCTTTTACTCTTAAAGTAGAAAAACAAAAGTAATCTGTAAAATAATACAGTGAATTTCCTGTGAAAAAACATTTATTTTTTACAGTGTACCACCTCAAAAACATCTCCCGTCTCCGACCCTCACTCTCAGATTCTGTGGCTGAGACCCTGATCCACTCATTTATCACCTCCCGGTTGGACTAATTGCAGTCTCCCGTAGGTGTTCTTTGAGAGTGGTTTTGAAAGTGGGTAGTGATTCACATTCCTTTACAGCTTTGGGTAGGGCGTTCCACATTGATGTGGCATAATTGCGAAACGTGTTCCTGTTTGAGCCGAATCTGGGTTTAACATGATTTGTGGAGCTCCCTCTATGGTGTTGTGGTCGTGGTATTCACTGACCTTTGGGAAGTATTTTGATATCTACACATATATGGGTACCTTGATCGTGTATAGTGTATCTTGTAGACAGGCCCATTGCAAGTTGCTGCACTCTGTCGTCTACTCTAAGCCGTTGTCACGTGGGCAGGGGCGAGGTGGGTTCTAGGAGTAAGGTCAAGCATGTAGTCTGACCAGTTTGTTTTGAGAAGAAGTGTAGCAGGGTCAAGTCAAGTCAAGTCAAGTCAAGTCAAGAGTTTTAATTGTCACGGCATACAAGTATACAATGAAATGCGGGTGGTCTTGCCCGCAACGATGTGCAATACGTGGTACAACATATAATAGAATCCAATAAAAAAACAACATTGTGCAATAAACAGGTAACAGGTAACATATTTGTGACATCTCGGTATCTGTACATATTATTTACAGGGCATATAGGACACGGTCAAAGAACACCAGATCCAGGCGTACAACTAGAACCACCAGAACAGTGAATACGACTACACGACTAACTGGTAACGACAGATACAGATTACAAAACATACAATTAAAAACTAAAAATCTCTAGAAAATCTAGTCAATTTACAAACCAATGAGCTTCTATACAGTAGAAAAGATATGCAGCCAGTATGAGCTTCTAGACAGACAGTAGAAGAGATATGCAGCCAGTATGAGCTTCTAGATAAGACAGTAGATATGCAGCCAGTATGAGCTTCTAGATACAGTAGAACAGATATGCAGCCAGTATGATCTTCTATATAGAGACAGTAGAACAGATATGCAGCCAGTATGATCTTCTAGAGACAGTAGAACAGATATGCAGGCAGTATGAGCTTCTATATACAGTAGAACAGATATGCAGCCAGTATGAGCTTCTAGATAAGACAGTAGAAGAGATATGCAGCCAGTATGAGCTTCTAGATAAGACAGTAGAAGAGATATGCAGCCAGTATGAGCTTCTAGATAAGACAGTAGAAGAGATATGCAGCCAGTATGAGCTTCTAGATAGTAGAACAGATATGCAGCCAGTATGAGCTTGTTGCATACTCATGTTAAACAGTTGGCATTAGTGCAGAATTGAACTAAAACTGTCTCATAGGAACGGATTCTGGAATGGCATTTTGAATAAATGACTAAATGACATAAATGAAAGCTCTCATCGACTCCGACAGATTGCTAGTCATTCATAATGGCATCGAAAGAATGTCCAAATGACCTGTGTTGTGTTAGCTTGTGTTAGCTTGGGGAGCTGCAGTCTGTGTTGTGTTAGCTTGTGTTAGCTTGGGGAGCTGCAGTCCATGTTGTGTTAGCTTGTGTTAGCTTGGGGAGCTGCAGTCTGTGTTGTGTTAGCTTGTGTTAGCTTGGGGAGCTGCAGTCTGTGTTGTGTTAGCTTGTGTTAGCTTGGGGAGCTGCAGTCCATGTTGTGTTAGCTTGTGTTAGCTTGGGGAGCTGCAGTCTGTGTTGTGTTAGCTTGTGTTAGCTTGGGGAGCTGCAGTCTGTGTTGTGTTAGCTTGTGTTAGCTTGGGGAGCTGCAGTCCATGTTGTGTTAGCTTGTGTTAGCTTGGGGAGCTGCAGTCTGTGTTGTGTTAGCTTGTGTTAGCTTGGGGAGCTGCAGTCCATGTTGTGTTAGCTTGTGTTAGCTTGGGGAGCTGCAGTCTGTGTTGTGTTAGCTTGTGTTAGCTTGGGGAGCTGCAGTCTGTGTTGTGTTAGCTTGTGTTAGCTTGGGGAGCTGCAGTCCATGTTGTGTTAGCTTGTGTTAGCTTGGGGAGCTGCAGTCTGTGTTGTGTTAGCTTGTGTTAGCTTGGGGAGCTGCAGTCCATGTTGTGTTAGCTTGTGTTAGCTTGGGGAGCTGCAGTCTGTGTTGTGTTAGCTTGCGTTAGCTTGGGGAGCTGCAGTCCATGTTGTGTTAGCTTGTGTTAGCTTGGGGAGCTGCAGTCTGTGTTGTGTTAGCTTGTGTTAGCTTGGGGAGCTGCAGTCTGTGTTGTGTTAGCTTCTGTTAGCTTGGGGAGTTGCAGTCTGTGTTGTGTTAGCTTGTGTTAGCTTGGGGAGCTGCAGTCCATGTTGTGTTAGCTTGTGTTAGCTTGGGGAGCTGCAGTCTGTGTTGTGTTAGCTTGTGTTAGCTTGGGGAGCTGCAGTCTGTGTTGTGTTAGCTTGTGTTAGCTTGGGGAGCTGCAGTCCATGTTGTGTTAGCTTGTGTTAGCTTGGGGAGCTGCAGTCTGTGTTGTGTTAGCTTGTGTTAGCTTGGGGAGCTGCAGTCTGTGTTGTGTTAGCTTGTGTTAGCTTGGGGAGCTGCAGTCCATGTTGTGTTAGCTTGTGTTAGCTTGGGGAGCTGCAGTCTCTGTTGTGTTAGCTTGTGTTAGCTTGGGGAGCTGCAGTCCATGTTGTGTTAGCTTGTGTTAGCTTGGGGAGCTGCAGTCTGTGTTGTGTTAGCTTGTGTTAGCTTGGGGAGCTGCAGTCCATGTTGTGTTAGCTTGTGTTAGCTTGGGGAGCTGCAGTCTGTGTTGTGTTAGCTTGTGTTAGCTTGGGGAGCTGCAGTCTGTGTTGTGTTAGCTTGTGTTAGCTTGGGGAGCTGCAGTCTGTGTTGTGTTAGCTTGTGTTAGCTTGGGGAGCTGCAGTCTGTGTTGTGTTAGCTTGTGTTAGCTTGGGGAGCTGCAGTCTGTGTTGTGTTAGCTTGTGTTAGCTTGGGGAGCTGCAGTCTGTGTTGTGTTAGCTTGTGTTAGCTTGGGGAGCTGCAGTCCATGTTGTGTTAGCTTGTGTTAGCTTGGGGAGCTGCAGTCTGTGTTGTGTTAGCTTGTGTTAGCTTGGGGAGCTGCAGTCTGTGTTGTGTTAGCTTGTGTTAGCTTGGGGAGCTGCAGTCTGTGTTGTGTTAGCTTGTGTTAGCTTGGGGAGCTGCAGTCCATGTTGTGTTAGCTTGTGTTAGCTTGGGGAGCTGCAGTCCATGTTGTGTTAGCTTGTGTTAGCTTGGGGAGCTGCAGTCCATGTTGTGTTAGCTTGTGTTAGCTTGGGGAGCTGCAGTCTGTGTTGTGTTAGCTTGTGTTAGCTTGGGGAGCTGCAGTCTGTGTTGTGTTAGCTTGTGTTAGCTTGGGGAGCTGCAGTCTGTGTTGTGTTAGCTTGTGTTAGCTTGGGGAGCTGCAGTCCATGTTGTGTTAGCTTGTGTTAGCTTGGGGAGCTGCAGTCTGTGTTGTGTTAGATTGGGGAGCTGCAGTCTGTGTTGTGTTAGCTTGGGGAGCTGCGGTCCATGTTGTGTTAGCTTGGGGAGCTGCTATAGGCCATAACCACAGTATTACATATACTCTTGTTAGCTTTATGAGGCTACATCAACACGCTCCTATGAGTGCAGCATGTTAGCTTTATGAGGCTACATCAACATCCTATGAGTGCAGCTATAATGTTAGCTTTATGAGGCTACATCAACATGCAGGCTCCTATGAGTGCAGCTAATGTTATGAGGCTCTGCCCCCCCTCCACTCCTCTAACACCCACCTCGCTCTGCCCCCCCCCTCCACTCCTCTAACATTTTATTTATTAATTTTATTATTATTATTTATTTGTTGCCATTAAAATAATTCTCCACTTGCACAACCTGAATATAGGGACTTCCGGCTGACTTCCGGTTGCCAATAGCACTTCCTGTCCCATCCAAATACATTGGTTTTAGCTACTTTTCTCCCCTTATTTAAACAACTTTGTCGTCACAGAGAGGCAATGAAACGTTTGTATTATTATAGTATAGAATGTATTTAATAAGCAAACGTTTGTCAGCAGGGTTTTTGGGCTGTATTTCATGTAAAAACATTTACTGTTAGTTTCCTTGCTCAGCCAGCATTAGCTAACAGAAGCTAGTGGTTAAACAGGCCGGATTAGCTTTGAGCTAACTATCTTTCCCGACCCATGTATTCATTCCATTCTAAACATAACGTTAGTTTACAAAACATGAGCTGTCTATATAACGTTGAGGAACAAATTATAAGTGTGTGGGTGTGTGTTTTGGTGAACATTGGACTGCAAACAGAAAATGCATCACAGTTAGACAGTAGCTACTGTTAGCTGTCCTTCCGGATTAGCTTTGAGCTAACTATCTTTCCCGACCCGTATTCATTCCATTCTAAACATAACGTTAGTTTACAAAACATGACCCGTCTATATAACGTTGAGGAACAAATTATATAGACGGGTAATGTTTTGAACAACTAACGTTACGTTTAGAATGGAATGCATCGGCAAAGATCCGTTAGCTCAAAGCTATTCCGGCCAGTTTATCAACTTCCTGTCATTTAGAAATATGATTTTATAGTGAAAATCATTACCAAAACGTCAGGAAAAACCTAACAGGAGCATTATAGACGGTCATACAAATGTACAAATGCTATAAGGTGGCAAGAAATGCACTATAAACAATACTTTATGCATCTGCAAAGATCCTTAGCTTAAAGCTATTAAGGCAATGCTGGCTAACAAGAGGCTAGCGCAAGAAACGACGCCGCAAACCATTGCCGAGCCAGAGCCGGTTTATCTTTGGCGAGCCCGAGTCGGCTCTGCCCCGGCAACCATTGCCGTGCCAGAGCCGGTTTATCTTTGGCGAGCCCGAGTCGGCTCTGGCACGGCAAGCCGAGCCGGGCCAGAGCCGGTTTATCTTTGGCGAGCCCGAGTCGGCTCTGGCACGGCAAGCCGAGCCGGGCCAGAGCCGGTTTATCTTTGGCGAGCCCGAGTCGGCTCCGCCCCGGCAACCATTGCCGGGCCAGAGCCGGTTTATCTTTGGCGAGCCCGAGTCGGCTCCGCCCCGGCAACCATTGCCGGGCCAGAGCCGGTTTATCTTTGGCGAGCGCGAGTTGGCTCCGCCCCGGCAACCATTGCCGGGCCAGAGCCGGTTTATCTTTGGCGAGCGCGAGTCGGCTCCGCCCCGGCAACCATTGCCGGGCCAGAGCCGGTTTATCTTTGGCGAGCGCGAGTCGGCTCTGCCCCGGCAACCATTACCGCGCCAGATCCGGCTCATCGTTGGCGTGCCGTGCCGGACATATGCCGAGTGTGCCGACCGGTAGCCGGAATTGGGCCGAGTATGCTGGCCACCTGGGAGAGCTTGGGTAGGTCAAGTGTTCCACTCTGGTTTTCAGAGCAAAGCCAGAGGAACAGCCATTCTGATCAACAAAAACACACCATTTACTCCATCTGATGTGATCTCTGACCCTAATGGCAGATTCATTATAGTTTCAGGAACTCTCTATTCCACAAAGGTAGTCCTAGTCAACGTATATGCTCCCAATTTTGGTGACACGCATTTCATCAATAAACTTATCTCTTCACTCCCCGACCTGAACTCTAACCAACTGATTATGGGAGGTGACTTTAATTGTGCTCTTAACCCAGCCTTAGATCGATCATCATCTAATCCAGCTCCACAATCTCAGACTGCTAGAGCCATAGTGTCCTTCCTGAAGCAATACGGTATTTCAGATGTCTGGCGCTTCCTTCATCCCACCGCCAAACAGTACTCTTTCTTTTCACCAGTTCATCATACATATTCTCGAATTGATTATTTGTTTATTGACAACACATTTCTATCTCAAGTGCGTTCCTGCTCTTACGATAGCATTGTTATTTCAGACCATGCAGCAATAATCTTAGAGCTAGCCTTCCCGGACAAATGTCCATCATTCAGGCCGTGGAGACTTAATCCACTATTGCTATCTGAGGACTCATTTTCATTGTTCCTGTCCACTAAGATCACATTTTTTATTGAGGTAAATTCTACCCCTGGCATGTCTATGTCCATCATTTGGGAAGCTCTTAAAGCTTTTCTCTGTGGAGAAATTATTTCTAATTGTGCTCGACGTAATAAACTGCGCAACAGCAGACGCACTGAACTTTCAGACCAAATTATTAAATTGGATTATTCATACGCAGTCTCTCCGACACCTTCACTTTATAATGAAAGAGTGACCCTACAGACGGAATTTAACCTCCTTTCCACCAGTCATGCTGAGCAGCTTCTACTCAAATCACGCCAGCTGTAGTGCTGGCACTACAGCTAAAACACTGCACCTCTCAGAACTTGATCACGCAAATTAACTCTGCCACTGGAGAGATCTATATGGACCCATTGGAAATAAATGGTCAATTCAAAACATTTTATTCTTCACTATATACCTCTGATTCCCCTAAAGACCCCTCTCTCATGAATAGTTTCTTCGCAAATTTGGATATACCAGTCATAGACAATGATTCAATGACTCTTTTGGAAGAGCCCATTAGCGCTGATGAATTTCAACAGGCTTTAACTATGATGCAGAGTGGGAAAAGCCCAGGCCCAGACGGGTTCCCAGTGGAATTCTTAAAAAAATATTCCACCCAGTTATGTCCCATTATGGCTTCAATGTTTGAGGAATCTTTTCAATCCTGCTCGCTTCCTCCGACTCTCTATCAAGCCTCAATATCCCTGCTTTTAAAAAAAGATAAGGACCCGAAAGACTGTGGCTCATATCGTCCTATTTCTCTCCTTAACAATGAAGCAAAGATCTTGGCAAAGGTACTCGCTCGACGACTGGAATCCGTTATACCAAGTATTATCCATCCAGACCAGTCTGGCTTTGTGAAGGATAGAATGGCTTTTTTCAACCTGCGGCGCCTTATGAATATAATTTACTCATCCACCGAGTCTCCCGTTGCAGAGGTCATTGTTGCGCTAGACGCAGAGAAGGCCTTTGACCGGGTTGAATGGGACTATTTATTCTATACTCTGCAGAAATTCGGTTTCGGCGAGAAATTTGTGTCCTGGGTCAAACTTTTATACTCCTCTCCAGTGGCATCAGTTCGAACAAATGATGTGACTTCGGAATATTTCCCCCTACAACGCGGTACAAGACAGGGTTGCCCTCTCTCTCCGCTACTATTTGCACTAGCGATCGAGCCACTAGCTATTTCCTTTCGCAAGGACCGCCATGTCCAAGGCATCATTAGAAATGGACAGGAACAAAGAATCTCGCTATATGCGGACGATGTCCTGTTGTATATCGCGGATCCAGCGGCCACACTTCCACGTGTCCTTCACATACTACACGAGTTTGGTGTTTTTTCTGGCTATAAATTAAACTTAAACAAGAGTGAACTCTTCCCCATAAACTCCTTAGCTAGAAATATCCCCCCTCTAGGTTCCCCTTCAAGCTTTCCCCAAGCAGCTTCCGTTACCTTGGCATAACGATAACACATAAACATTCTAATCTCATAGCGTCCAACTTCACCCCTCTACTGGAGCGCACCAAGCAGGATTTTATCAGATGGTCATCACTTCCTTTATCACTTGTTGGCAGAGTGAACACTGTGAAAATGAACACATTACCGAAATTTCTGTACTTATTTCAAAATATTCCAACCTTTATTCCAAAGTCATTTTTTAAAGCCCTCGACAAGGCAATATCAGATTTTATTTGGAACAAACGCCCAGTCCGAATAAATAAAATGGCCCTCCAGAAGCCTAAATCACAGGGAGGCTTCGCACTACCCAATTTCTTGGTCTACTATTGGGCTGCAAATATTCACAGCATTCTCTACTGGAGTCACTCCCACTACGGACTCTGTCAGTGGGTACCGGCATGGGTGGACATGGAAAGGGCATCTTGTTCTAGAACATCTTTGCAATTCTTAGTCTGCTCTTTGCTCCCAGTCACAACCGCCCAGTATACCAACAACCTCTTAGTACAACACTCCCTCCGGATCTGGTCCCAGTTTAGAAAACACTTTGGTCTCCACGCCATGTCACAGTTGTCACCTGTCCACAAAAACGTCCTTTTCCCTCCCTCTATGGTGGATGAAACCTTCAGCAACTGGTTTAAGAAGGGCATTCTGAACATTTATGATTTGTACCAAGACAGTTCTTTTATGTCTTTCACACAACTGTCCCTAAAGTTTAACTTACCAAAAACAGATTTTTTCAGATATCTACAGATACGTGATTTTGTTAAGAGCAAATTTGACCAGTTCCCCCATACACCCCCAAAAACTTTGATCGATCGCATCTTGGAGGTGAAGGTTGTAATCAAAAGCTCAATATCTAAACTATATAACATCATATCCCTATCCCTACCCTCCTCAGTATTGGCTATAAGACAAAACTGGGAGTCCGATCTAAATCATCAATTTACAGACAAAGAATGGGAAAACGCTCTTGCCCGAATACACTCTTCTTCAATATGTGCCCGCCATTCACTGATACAGTTCAAGCTCCTCCACCGTCTATATTGGTCAAAGACTAGACTGGCAAAGATAAATCCTGGCATGGATCCCACATGCGACCGGTGTCACCAAGCCCCTGGCTCACTTATTCATATGTTCTGGCATTGTCCAGTACTGGCCCCTTTCTGGACTTCCATTTTTAAATGTTATTCAGACATATTTTTTATGAATATTGACCCATGCCCTATTATTGCACTATTTGGCTTGACACCGGAAAACGCTGCAATATCTATTGGGCAATCCAATGCCATGGCCTTTGCCTCACTCATTGCCAGACGCCTCATCCTATTCAACTGGAAGGCAGCCACTCCCCCTTCACACTTACACTGGATGAGGGATGTCATGTCTCTTATACATATAGAGAAAATCAGATTTACTACACAAGGCCACACGGATATCTTCCACAAAACATGGCAGCCCTTCCTATCTCATTTCAAAACCCATATGACTCCATCCCAACTTGGGACCCCATGACCCCCCTCCACCCCCTATCTATCTTCATGACACTGCTAGCCCACGCATGGCTGGGGAGATGGCATTGTGGTGGTCTGCTAAGGGTGTTAAATTTACTTTCCATTTTATTTGTTTTACCATCTGGAAATTACGCTACTAAAATGGAGAGTAACACTTATATTATATATTATTATTACGGTATGTATAAATAAAAATATCTTTGTTTAATCTTTGTTTTATTTTAATTTTACTTCATTTTTCTTTTGCGTAGCTTTGTCTGCCACATCTGTACCTTTGTTTAATTATTTAAATATCTATTCTTTATTTTTATTTTATCTCTTTTTTTTTTTTTTTTTTTTTTTTTTTATTGATGTTTGTCGTCGCCCTCACTGGGTGGGATGGGTGGGATTAGGGGATAGGAATGGGGAAGGAAATGGAAGTTGTATAATTTTGATAACTGAAATGTATAAATATGTACTAATTCTTCCAATAAAAAAAGATAAATCTAAATGAGTATGTGCTACTGCTGCTTCCCCGCGAGGTCCAGGTTGTATGTAAATGAGTATGTGCTACTGCTGCTTCCCCGCGAGGTCCAGGTTGTGTGTAAATGAGTATGTGCTACTGCTGCTTCCCCGCGAGGTCCAGGTTGTGTGTAAATGAGTATGTGCTACTGCTGCTTCCTGCGCGCGGTTTGTTTCCCCGACAGAAGCTCCTCTCTCTCTCTCTCTCCCTCTCTCCCTCTCTCTCTCTCTCTAATCACGTACTCAAAAGCCAAATTTTTCTCACTTTGGATTTCAGGCTGTGTTGGCCTGGCTCCGCCCATAAGCACTGTGTAAATGAGTATGTGCTGCTACTGCTGCTTCCCGCGCCCGGTTTGTTTCCCCGACAGAAGCTCCTCTCTCTCTCTCTCCCTCTCTCCCTCTCTCTAATCAAGTACTCAAAAGCCAAATTTTTCTCACTTTGGATTTCAGGCTGTGTTGGCCTGGCTCCGCCCATAAGCACTGTGTAAATGAGTATGTGCTGCTACTGCTGCTTCCCCGCGAGGTCCAGGTTGTGTGTAAATGAGTATGTGCTACTGCTGCTTCCTCGCGAGGTCCAGGTTGTGTCTAAATGAGTATGTGCTACTGCTGCGTCCCCGCGAGGTCCAGGTTGTATGTAAATGAGTATGTGCTACTGCTGCTTCCCCGCGAGGTCCAGGTTGTGTGTAAATGAGTATGTGCTACTGCTGCTTCCCTGCGAGGTCCAGGTTGTGTGTAAATGAGTATGTGCTACTGCTGCTTCCCCGCGAGGTCCAGGTTGTGTGTAAATGAGTATGTGCTACTGCTGCTTCCTGCGCGCGGTTTGTTTCCCCGACAGAAGCTCCTCTCTCTCTCTCTCCCTCTCTCCCTCTCTCTCTCTCTCTAATCACGTACTCAAAAGCCAAATTTTTCTCACTTTGGATTTCAGGCTGTGTTGGCCTGGCTCCGCCCATAAGCACTGTGTAAATGAGTATGTGCTGCTACTGCTGCTTCCCGCGCGCGGTTTGTTTCCCTGACAGAAGCTCCTCTCTCTCTCTCTCCCTCTCTCCCTCTCTCTAATCAAGTACTCAAAAGCCACATTTTTCTCACTTTGGATTTCAGGCTGTGTTGGCTTGACTCCGCCCATAAGCACTGTGTAAATGAGTATGTGCTGCTACTGCTGCTTCCCACGCGCGGTTTGTTTCCCTGACAGAAGCTCATATCTCTCTCTCTCTCTGGCTCTGCCACTAGGGGCGCAAGGGCGCCGACCCACCTGCTGACTGCTGTTAAATCAGAGAGAAGAAGAAAATAAAACTTTTTAGTTTTTAGTTTTATAGCCCTATAAATAATATAAACATGTTTAAAATTAATAACATTTACTCATTTTAAGTATGTTTGTGTTTCCAATGCACAATATAACGTTATTATATAAAATAAAAAAATACTCGTTTTCTTGAACAGGAAGTGACATCACCTTTTTTTTTTTTTTTTTTTTTTGTTGCCCGGGCTAGACGTAATAGCGCTCTGAGTGCGCGTCACGGTTTGATCGCTGTATCCGTCGAAGCCAATCAGTGCGTAACGCGTTGTGCGTTGAAATATGACTATTATGTTGGAATCCGGGCGCGATTTGAAGCGGTCTAGCCAGTAGCGTCAAGAATGTCTGTAGCCGCATTTCGCGGAGACGCTCTCTGATTGGCCGACGCCAGTATTTTTTTCTGTAGCAGAATTTCACAGAGACGATCTCTGATTGGCCGAATCCAATTTCTAATGTTCCAATTCTAGCTTATTCCGGAATTTCCGGTCCGTTGGTGAGAGACTGAGAGATAGTTGTGTTGTTGTGTTGTTGTGAAATGCAGGCAGCAGAGCGTGCCGTGACTGCAAGTTCTTTAGATGGTTAAGCTTAGGCACTCTTTCAAAGTTGGTTAAGGTTAGAGTTTGTCTTAGAGCATGGCGATAGAACGCCAGGTAGTTTGCAGTCTGTTCGACGCGGAAAAATGGACAAAGAAATGTACTTGTGTTGTGCTAACAGCCTAACAAGCTAACACTTGGCTAACAAGCTATATGGCGGATGCAGTCTGGAGACAGTGGACAGTGGATATACATCAACAGTGGATTATACACGTTTATCAAGCTCTCCTGCCCTGGACGTTTCAACTAAACAGTGAGTCTCTCTCTCTCTCTCTCTCTCGCTCTCTCTCTCTTGCTATACACAGCTGTCTCCACGAAATGCGGCTACGGAAAAAAGTATTGACTGTGCTTGCTGAGACGATAATTAATAGGCTAGCGATTCAAAACGCGCTGCTGTGTTGTGAACTATAACATTAATTTAGCTGCTGCTGATGCATAATGAATGAATGGTGAGTTGTTTAAAATGACAACATACATGTGTTAATTATTTGATTTGATTGATCCGAGAGACAGAGAGAGATTGCTCCAGAGCATCTCAGAGCATTACATTTTCAACTCGACCTATTAACGAGAACTGCGACCTACAAGGCACCAGCGCCAGCGGCCGCCACTGAGAGGGGGCGTTAGTTATGCAAATCAGTGCTATATTAATGTCAGCAAAACCGTCAAATCAGAACAGCTTAGTTGAGTGAGAGAGGATCTCGTGAACTCGAGACTAGACTGATGAGTCAATATTGTAATTAAAGACACAGACCCATTGATACTAACCCCTATATTACTATAAAACCATGCTAAACACAGACAAAAGCCATTTATAATGCATGTCCCCTTTAACCCTTTCACTACCACACTACCACATGGTTAACCCTTTCACTGTGACAATACAGAAGGTTAACCCTTTCACTGCCACACGACAAAGGGTTAACCCTTTCACAACCACACTACAGAAGGTTAACCTTTCACTACCACACTACAGACGGGTATAGTGAAAGGTTAACCTTCTGTAGTGTGGTAGTGAAAGGGATATACAAGAAAAGAAAGAGAAGGAACAATGAATCAAGACAGATCTGTTGTGAATGTGTATGATGTCATAGTGTATAAGAGATGATTCACACCCACTCAGACACAATTCTAGTTAGATACAAGATATTTATTTTAAATGTGTTTTGAAAGCTGTTGTTAAATAAGATAATGACTTCAAAGTTACACTCAATGAATTCCAGAGAAATGAGCTCCACTGAATGTGATGGAAAACTGCTGAATGAAAGTTGGTTCTGGTGAATATGAGTGAACGGCTTACCAATCATACAAAACATTATGAGATGTATCTGGAAGGTTTCTATTTTGATAGAGTTTGTTACTCCACTGTGTTGAAAGCTGCTATGAGTCCTCCTGACAGCTGCAGTATAATGATAGCATGAGAATGTCACAAAAGTACATAGAAAAATATTACATTTCCCTGTGTGTATGTGTGTGTGTATTGGCCTATACTGTCTGCATGTGTATGTATGCATGTGTGTGTGTATAGGCCTATACTGTCTATATGTGTGTGTATGTGTACGTGTGTGTGTATGTGTGTGTATAGGTCTATACTATTGTCGTGGAATATATTATCATGTCATTATGGATCTGTGTTGTTTTATCATGTCATACAGCTTGAGTTTCAGTCCGACCAGATTGACTGGTTAATGTGTGTATGTCTCTTTAAGATTACTCTGACATTCTCTCAGTCATAACAAAGTTGCTGTTTCTCCCAGTTACTGAGAAACTATTTTGTTTGCCTTCGTCATCATATCTGTTGTATGTTCTGCCATATAGGCCATAGAGCCATAACCCAAGGTTATGGGAACTGTAAGACGGAGCTGTTTTCCTTCCAGGCTATAGCCATAACAGTCGTATTATTAATTTCTCTAACCAGCCATTTTGTTTTCTTCTACGTCATTTCATGTATTTAATTGTATGTCTGACCAAGGCTCAGGGTCAGTCCTCGGTCAGACGCTAGTGGGTTAACATGTCTGCCTCTGGCTGGTGACTGGCCTGTCAGCGTGGCCACGTTGTCATAAACTTTCTTTATTGTTAAATAAACCTTTCTATTATTATTAATAATGACTCAGAATCATTAATGTAAGCGGCTCATCGTTTGTCTCTTTGAGATTTCCCATTACACTATCTATATGTGTGTGTGTGTGTGTGTGTGTATGCGTGTGTGTGTGTGTGTGTGTGCGTGTATGTGTGTGTGTGTGTGTGTGTGTGTGTGTGTGTGTGTGTGTGTGTGTGTGTGTGTGTGTGTGTGTGTGTGTGTGTGTGTGTGTGTGTAGGCCTATACTGTCTGTAAGGGCAACCTAACAAGAAAAGATGCCAGTGAGGGAATATGGTTTGAAGCTCTTTCCAACGCGTGGTGCTTGTTGATAATAAATTATGTCTTCTCCTTGAGTACGTTTGAGAGTTTTTATTGTTACTTGCAGAGTGGACAAAAATAAGCATAACGTAAACTCTGTGTTTAAACTGGAACTTAAACAAAGGATAAGTGCTACAAAGTAAACCTGAAAAGTGACTCAATATAACTGAAAACAAAACAAACGTGCACGGTTAAAAAACGATGTGGCTTCCCTGTGATAATTACCAAATTCCCTCCCGTTGCACACCTGTGAATGCTTACCTATATGCTGTGCCTGAGAACACCTGAGCCCCGCCTCCTGTGCCCACTGCCAGCTAATTGGTGAACACCTTCATGGTAACACAGTGCCTTCATTAAATGAAGTAACTGCAGAAAATCATTAAATTGGCTACAACACACCGGCCCCCAATTGATACGGTATAAAAACGTAACAATTCAATGCATGCAAATGATTGTAGCATTGAAGTACGTAGTCCACGTTGGTATTCAGTTCGTAATGTTCAAAGTTCATGTAATCCAAAGGAAATGGGTATCAATCTAGTCAGCTTCCAAAAGAAGACAGATCTTGTTGATCGGTCGCTCCAGGATGTTATACTTGGTCCGAACTTTCAGTTCTGGACAGAGAAGCTTGTATTTCTTTTATCCTTTGACGCAGCACCTGCAACATCTTCCTCAGCTCTAGAAACCACGCAACTGAGGTCTTAAGTCTTTTCCACGAGGAGAAGTAGGTTATCAGCTGATTTGTTGTGTTTGGTGCGTCATTGATGATGACAGCATTAACTGAGACCTCTCCTCTGACCTCTGGGTCATCGCTGCTGATGGAACTTGAATCCATAATGTTAAGAGGCCATTTCCAGATGTTGTCTCTTTGTCTCTTTGTCTTTTCCTCACTGGCATCCCTCTTGTCCAACAGCTCCTGTTTCTTTTCCTGATTAGAGTCAACTGACATTGTCTTTATGTTCCTTGTGTTCCTTGTGTGTGTGTAGCATTCACAGAGTCTCTTATCTTTGTTGTGTTTCTCCAGGGAGTCTTTCCTCTCTTTAGCCATGTCAAGTATGCCCTTTTCCTCCTTCTTCTCTTTATGGTCCTTCTCTTTTGTTTTTCCTGTTGGGAAGTGGTCCAGTTCATCCTGATCAGGTGTTGAGTCTTTCCTATGGGAGTCAGAGAGGCCTGGAGAATCACTTAACTTAGCTACACAGTATTTGTGTGATTTGTATTTCTTGTACTCCTTCACAGGACCGTCCCAACTGTCGTCCCCGAATGAGGGAGGAATCGGAGGAGAGGTCTGAGGCCCACCTGTCGTGGTGGTCGTCGGAGGCACTGAGCTTGGGATCTTCCATGTTCAGGAAACTGTTGTCGACGTCGTAGCCTTCATATTCCGGCTCCTCGTTTGGTGCTTTCTCATTTTTAGATTTCTCCTTCTCCTCCCTGGTGTTCTTCTCCTTGTCCACCTGCAGATGTTTCTCCTCTTTCTGTTCACTTTTCCTGCCAGCCTTTGAGGAGGACTTCTCCTTGGATCATTTCTCCTCTTTGTGAGCCTTAGGTTTCTCCTCCTTGGGCTTGTCTTTCTCTTTGAGGGTCCTTTCCTTCTCAGCTTTTATAGGTTTGGTTTTTGAAAGACGCTCCTTTGACTGATCTTTCAGAGCAATGGAGATGCGGTTGACTGTGACTGTGGGGCAGCCAATCCCACTCTCATTGCCTCCTCTCAATGGTCCGTTGACAACCCATCCCAAAAGGGTTCTAACAGCGTAAGGTCCTCTACTCCTGCTGTTTATCACCTCCCATGGCTCCATTGCTTCTGGAGTGTTAGTTCCAATTAACAGCTCCACATCAGCATCAATAGCAGGAATTTCCACAGTGTTCAAATATGGCCAAGCATACAAATCGTCCTGTCGTGGGATGTTATCGCGAGTCACAGGCATCTTATGTTGGGTGTACACATCGGGCAACTCAATGTAGGTGTCACCATTTAGTGCAGCGACCTCTAGTCCCGAGATGACGTGACTGTTGACAAAGCTTTCTTGGTTCATCGTTTTCATTAGGAATCTAGTGTTCCTTCCTCTCACATTGAGCTTCCTCATCAGTTGCTCAGAGCAGAAAGTGGATGAATTGCCGGGATCTAGGAATGCATACGTTTTTAAGATTGTGCTGCCTTTCTTTGCCTTGATCTTTACAGGCACAATAGAAAAAACGCAATTCTGTGCTCCGGCCCCTATATGGCCACAAGTCTTGGGAATGGTGACTTGACTTATTCCGTTTTCATCTCGTGTGTCATTTTGGCGTGACTTTATTTCTTTCCATTCCCTTTCATGGATATGGAGAATGGTAGGGTGCCTCAGGTTACATATCCTGCAAAACAGCCTACTATGGCACTGTGAACTTATGTGCCCGACATATAGACATCCAAAGCAAGCACCCTTCCTTTTTAGAAAGTCAATCTTTTCACCATGCCGCTTCTTCTCCATCTTAGGACATGCTTCCAAACTGTGGCCCTCTTCACACAGCAGGCAGGATCCTCTTGTTGGTTTGTCTCTCTCCTCTTGATTTTCAAACTCAACAGGTGCCACAGACGTAGCAAAACTGCTTCCTCTCTCCTGCATGGGTCCTTGTGATGTTTTATTTCCGATCTTCAATTTTGACATTGAGACAATGTTATGCTACAAAGTCCATGCTACTAGCAGCCTTTCCTTCCACTCCATGTTCAAAGGCTCTAATGAATGTGTTGTATTCAAAAGGGTTTCCATCAAAGATTGGTATATCCCTGGGGGGTAGTGATAGGGAAGATTGCTGTTGCACAAGTAATGCTGTGATGTCATTTTGCTTCTGCATGATCGTGAAAATATTGGCTTGATCCTCACTGTTTTGAATGGGCTGCTGTGGTGGATATACAGCATGAGGTAGATGTTGAGATCTTTGTGGCATGCTTGCAGTGAGAGTTGGAGCATTTGGTTTTGTTTTGGTTCCTTGAGAAATGGTTCCCTTGTACCGGGCCTCGGTTCCTATTGGCATTGTGGCTGTAGTACTGAGCTGACTGTATGGGTTCTGGTGTGGTCGAGTTGGTCTTGCAGGTTTGCTGCCTCCTGTTGGTAGAAATCTGTATTGCTGTATTGAATCCATTGGCTGTGCGTCAATTGCCATTGCAGGTTTACTCCCTCCTGTTGGTGGATAATTGACATGACAGTCTGACGTTGGTGGAATGAATTGTACAGCAGAGGGGTTGAGAGCAGCCTTTTCTTTTGACACATAAGAGTTCATTCCGTCTGTAACTCTACTTTCAATGTCAGACCCTCTGTTCCTGAGAACAGTCACCTTAGCTGTCTGAGCAGCGATTTGACTTTGTATTTCAAGCAATTGCTTTATTTTCCTTATTTGTGCCTCCTGGGGTTCCATTTGTGCCTTTATTTAGGATGGCTTAGAGTAGACGACAGAGTACAGCAACTTGCAATGGGCCTGGTCTACAAGATACACTACACGACCAAGGTACCCATGTACATGTCAAAATACTTCCCAAAGGTCAGTGAATACCACGATCACAACACCAGAGGGAGCTCCACAAATCATGTTAAACCCAGATTCGGCTCAAACAAGGGACTAAACACGTTTCGCAATTATGCCACATCAATGTGGAACGCCCTACCCAAAGCTGTAAAGGAATGTGAATCACTACCCACTTTCAAAAACACTCTCAAAAAACACCTACGGGAGACTGCAATTCTAAACTGGCCCCTGTAAATGTCCTGACACAACCCCCCCCAATGTACAGTAAATTACCAAGTATGGTCTTGTCAATATTCCAATGTACAGTTTTGCTTGTTCTGTGATGGTTTCGTGTGGGTTAGGAGAGGAGACCCCACTTGCAGGTAACACGAGCAGAGAGAGAAGAAGCTGAGACGACGTACTGAAGTGACAGGCTTTTACTGAGCAGATTCGACAAGGATACACGTTACAAACGGTAGCAAAAACAAAAGCGAACTGCAAAACCCGGAAACAAACTATACACAGCAAAGCTGGCAAAAAAGGTGGACTTAGAGAGGAACGGACTCACAGGGAATATAAGTGACAAGAGGTGAGTACGTGACCGAAACCAACTATGTGAAACAATACACTGAAACAAGGCAATGGTGCGACATGGAATGTGAGAAACGGGCAGCTCTATATACACTGCCCTGTGATTACTAACAAGTGCCAGCTGGTGTAAGGCCAAGCAGGTGAACACAGGATTAGTAAAAGAAAACTCACAACATTGTTAAAAGCATGTGTACAGGAATATCTAAAAGGAAACATATGTAAACAAACCACCCTTAAAGGAACATACATATGTAAAGATGTTAAACACTTAAAAACATGTGTAAAGGGAATGAGCCTTAGAGGAAACACAAGTAAAGTATTAACACTTATAAAAACATACGCAAAAGAGATGAACCTTTAAAGGAAACATATGAAAAGATAAACCTATTAAAAACACAAGCTAAAACGCACCACACAACATGAACAGAGAAAACACAGTAGCATTAATAATATCCAGAAGACCTAGGACTACAGGCCTGATGATAAGGTCCAATATCTGGAGCTGCTGCGTTTGGCCACCAGAGGGCGGCAGAAAATGACTGTTCATATTGTTCAAGCATGATCCCTGGCTGGGACCATGACAGTACCCCCCCCCCCCCCAAAGGGTCGGATCCCAGACGACCGGCAAGACCGTCCGGGAACGGGCGAGGCGGGGGGCCGAGACCCCGGAAAAAATGGGGGGCGAGGACCCGGAGAGCCGGGACTGGGGGGCCGCGAAAGGAACCCAGGAGGGGCAAAGCAGCAGGGGACAGGACCAGGAACAGGACCAGAGGGAAACCCGGGGAAGGACGGGCGGGGCAAAGGGCCAGGGCGGCCCGAGACGGGGACAAAGGCCCGACGACGGGGGCCGGAATGTGGACAGAGGCCCGGTGAGGGGGACTGGACACGGGGATGAAGGGCCGGTGAGGGGGACTGGAAACGGGGACGGAGGACCGGTCAGTAGGCCTGGAGCAAAGGGGCGTGGGCGTCAGACCCGGAGCAGGACCCTGGATGAAGGACCCTCCAGGCGCAGGACTCGGGGCCGGACCGGAAGGGCCGGAGCGGAGGCGCTAAGACGACAACCCTGGAGCAGGATCCCGGACGGGGACCACTCCACGTGCAGACCTCGGGACCGGGTGCAGACCCCCGGACGGGGGTCTCTGCGGATGAAGACCACGGCGAAGACCACGGCGACGACCACGGCGACGACCGCGGTGAAGAGCTGGACCAGACGAAGAGCCGGGACCAGGCGTGGGAACCGGACCAGTCGAGGAGGCCGGGCCAGGCGTGGGAGCCGGACCGGGCGTGGAGACCGGGCCGGGCGTAGCACCTGGGGCTAAGCTAACAGGGGCTAGGCTGGCAGTAGAGGCTGGGTTAGCTGAAGAAGCCCTGCTAACTGTGAGGGCTTTACTAGCCTTTCTAGACTTGCTAGCAGTAGCAGGGGGAGCTAAGCCTGTACTAAGGGCCGGAACCACACTGAGTCTCCTAACTGAGGAAGCCAAGGGTTTAGCTGTAGGGCCTGTAGAACTAGCGGTGGCTAACCTAGCAGGGGATGCTAAGGAAGTAGCTAACACGGCTATATTGGCTACAGGGGCTACAGGGCCTGGGCTAGCAGGGAGAGCTGAGCTGCTAGCCTTAGGTGCTAAGTTAGCAGACAGGGCTGAACTAGTTGTGAAAGCCTGGCTAGCCGAAGAAGCTAAACTAGCAGACGGGGCTGAACTAGTTGTGAAAGCCTGGCTAGCCGAAGAAGCTAAACTACCAGACGGGGCTGAACTAGTTGTGAAAGCCTGGCTAGCTGAAGAAGCTAAACTAGCAGACAGGGCTGAACTAGTTGTGAAAGCCTGGCTAGCCGAAGAAGCTAAACTAGCAGACGGGGCTGAACTAGTTGTGAAAGCCTGGCTAGCCGAAGAAGCTAAACTAGCAGACGGGGCTGAACTAGTTGTGAAAGCCTGGCTAGCCGAAGAAGCTAACCTAGCAGACGGGGCTGAACTAGTTGTAAAGGCCTGGCTAGCAGAAGAGGCTAAACTAGCAGACAGTGCTGAGCTAGTTGAGAAAGCCTGGCTAGCAGAAGAGGCTAAACTAGCAGACAGTGCTGAGCTAGTTGAGAAAGCCTGACTAGCAGAAGAGGCTAAACTAGCAGACAGTGCTGAGCTAGTTGAGAAAGCCTGGCTAGCAGAAGAGGCTAAACTAGCAGACAGTGCTGAGCTAGTTGAGAAAGCCTGGCTAGCTGAAGAGGCTACACTAGCAGACAAGGCTGGGCTAGTTGAGAAAGCCTGGCTAGCTGAAGAGGCTAAACTAGCAGTCAAGGCTGGACTAGCTGTGAAAGCCTGGCTAGCAGAAGAGGCTAAACTAGCAGACAAGGCTAGGCTAGTTGAGAACGCCTGGCTAGATTAAGGAGCTTTGCTAGCCTCCCTAGACTTACTAGCAGTAGCAGAAGGAGCTAAGCTAGAGATACAGACTGAGCCCACAGTGAATCTCCTAACAGAAGAAACCATTGACTTGGTTGTGGGGGCAGAGGTTCTGCTAGCTGAGTTAGCTAGGCTAATGGCTGGGCTAACAGCCTGGACAGTGTTAACAGGACGAGAGTTAGCAGCACTAGCTGGGGGCGCTAGGCTAACGGCTGAGCTAACAACCTGAGCAACGTTAACAGCGAGAGGAACAGCACTAGCTGGGGACGCTAGGCTAACGGCTGGGCTAACAGCCTGGACAGCATTAACAGCGAGAGGAACAGCACTAGCTGGGGAAGCTAGGCTAACGGCTGGGCTAACAGCCTGGACCTTACTAACGGCGAGAGGACTAGCTGTACTTGCGGAGGAAGGCGTGCTGGTAACCGGGGCTTCGGAAGCAGAGGACAGGAGCTCCCAAATCAGCCAACGGATCACACGGCCGTGTGCCTCCAGCTGGAGCGCCTGCTCGGCGCTGCACTCACTGACAGAGATGAGGAGCGTGTACATCGTCCACCTCTCCTCTGAGGATGAGGAGAGAAAATTCCCCTTGAAGAATCTCTCCATCGAGAGGGGAGCGTCGCTCGCTCCTGCTGTCTTCGTGCGTGCTGGGATCATTGAAGGTCGCACCTTTCTGTGATGGTTTCGTGTGGGTTAGGAGAGGAGACCCCACTTGCAGGTAACACGAGCAGAGAGAGAAGAAGCTGAGACGACGTACTGAAGTGACGGGCTTTCACTCAGCAGATTCGACAAGGATACACGTTACAAACGGTAGCAAAAACAAAAGCGAACTGCAAAACCCGGAAACAAACTATACACAGCAAAGCTGGCAAAAAGGTGGACTTAGAGAGGAACGGACTCACGGGGAATATAAGTGACAAGAGGTGAGTACGTGACCGAAACCAACTATGTGAAACAATACACTGAAACAAGGCAATGGTGCAACAAGGAATGTGAGAAACGGGCAGCTCTATATACACTGCCCTGTGATTACTAACAAGTGCCAGCTGGTGTAAGGCCAAGCAGGTGAACACAGGATTAGTAAAAGAAAACTCACAACATTGTTAAAAGCATGTGTACAGGAATATCTAAAAGGAAACATATGTAAACAAACCACCCTTAAAGGAACATACATATGTAAAGATGTTAAACACTTAAAAACATGTGTAAAGGGAATGAGCCTTAAGTGGTCTGCACACGGCGGGCGACAGACGTCGCCTGGCGATGTGATCGCCTGTCGCTCAATGACAATCGCTTAGCCCCCCACACCAGAGGCGACCGTTCTCAGGTATAATAACTATGTGTCGCTCTGTTTAGCTGGGGGTGTTTCCCCCCGGGAGATATAGGAGGGCGGACCGAAGGGACCGGACGTTAGGTTGTTGTGAAGCGGGTTCGCAGGTAGCTGTGTTGTGCGTTACGAGAGAGTATTAACCTGTAAAACCCATATTGAGCTGGAATTAAACCACCATATACGAATACAACCTCTCCTCATTCTTCCTGACATTACTGCATGCCTGGTCGCTACGATACGTTCATTACCACCGATTGGACAAGTAATGTTATGCAGCTGCTGAAAGAGAATGTTTTTTTTCATGGAAGACGCAAACTGTTTTGTTATCAACCATAATTTTCTTTGGACAATAAACCTTACAAACTACATCAGCTGCAGCCTGGACATTAAACTGTCAACATCCACAACTTATTTTGTTACCCGAGTATTAAAACACTAGTAGGTGCATCGTGGCGCATTGTTCATTTATTAGTTAATGACAAGCGGCCACTCTATAGCTTCTCAAACTAACGTTATTTATTTAAATAGTTCCCGTTAATAATAATGAACATAACCTTATGTAGCATGGTAATAATACGTAGATTGATCAATGAATGTATTGATACATTAAAGGTGTACAAATGATACACCAGTAGAACTTCTGCAGTACTTCTACTGTAGAAGTCATGTTCAGGGCCGCCTGGGAGAAATGCGAGGCCCTGTGCAAGTTTTAACGCGAGCCCCCCCCCCCCCCCCCCCCCCCCAAAAGGTTAAAAATATATATATATATATATATATATATATATATATATATATATATATATTTTTTTTTTATACAGTCAACATATTCTTAAATAATAGCGCTGCCCGAGGCGGGGCATGATACAGTCAACATATAGCAAAAGAGAGAGCGAGAGAGAGCTCCCGTTCTACAGTCAATATACAGTGTACAGAGAGAGAGAGAGAGACACATTGGAAAGAAATTGAAATGCTATTTGGCCCTAAACAGAGAGTACACAGTAGCAGAATACCTGAGCACTGTGACTGAAGATCCTTGAGCACAGCCTAGCCATCGAGAAAGGCCGCCATAGGCAGACTGTGTGTGTTAGAAAGAGAGAGAGAGAGAGAGAGAACATGTGTGTTTGTCATGTGTGTGTGTGTTAGAGAGAGACTAGAGCATGTATGAGAGATTCAAAAGGACAAAGATCAACACTTAAATCCAAGAGAGAGAGAGAGAGAGAGAGAGAGAGAGAGAGAGAGAGAGAGAGAGAGACATTGGAAAGAAATTGAAATGCTATTTGGCCCTAAACAGAGAGTACACAGTGGCAGAATACCTGAGCACTGTGACTGAAGATCCTTGAGCACAGCCTAGCCATCGAGAAAGGCCGCCATAGGCAGACTGTGTGTGTTAGAAAGAGAGAGAGAGAGAGAGAGAGAACATGTGTGTTTGTCATGTGTGTGTGTGTTAGAGAGAGACTAGAGCATGTATGAGAGATCCAAAAAGACAAAGATCAACACTTAAATCCAACAAGAAGAGGGTCTATACCAGAGAAACCAAAGCAGCAAGGAGCCAATGGCCGACATCAGCTAAATAGGCTAGCCAGGTACTGTGACACCAGGCCACACACAGCTTTGGCCAACGGCCCAACGCTACCCAAGCTACACAAACGACCAAGACAATTCACACACAGCACATGTCGTATCTCCAAATGTTGTGAAGTAGCATATGTTTTGCCTGGAAAAAAACATCGTTATTAACAAAACATTCGGGAGGGGAAGGAAGGAAGAGTGGGGTAATGTCATGACATCTTACCTGCACGAGGAACGCAGGGCGAAAGGCCGCAACACAGGTCTCCACGTTGACGAAAGGCCTCTCGCTGTCGGGACAAATAAGCTATGGCCAGAGCCTTGTCATGGTGCAGGCCCGACTACATCTTCTGTCAAAGATGATGTCGTAGTCAGAGTGCCAGGGCCTGCTATTCTCAAGGCTAACTGATAGCATCAAACGAACGTTCCCAGCTGACGCTAAACAGCTAACTGGCTAACAGTTAGCTCAATCAGGCACCTGGCTGTATGTAGCCGCATAGCTTGCTTCTGCGTTAGCTAATGGTTAGCACAAGCTAACAGCTAATTAGCTAACAGCTGATTGAGCTAACTGTTAGCCAGTTAGCTGTTTAGCTTCAGCTGGGAACGTTCGTTTGATGCTTGTGCTAACCATTAGCTAACGCAGAAGCAAGCTATGCGGCTACACACAGCCAGGTGCTGACACCAGGCACACACCGTTAGCTACTAGTAGTACTATTAGCTAGTCGACCAGTTTGGCTCCAGAGAGAGAGAAAGATAGATAGGTCCACGGCGGGTATATAATCATAGGTTGACTCACCATAACGCAGTATCAATGAATGCGGCGCCAATGGTAAAGTTGGAAGGAGACTTTCTTGGCCCACGGTGTAATTTCTTCTTCTTCTTCTTCGAGTACTTTCCGGCAGACTGGACACCTTTCGGCGTATTGCTGCCTAACAGATTTATCTGCTCACAAGTTCTCTTCTCCTTCTTTTGAAAAGACATCCACTCGCCTCGCTCCTCTGAATAGCGCTGAATTAGATAATCCCTGTACCTCGTGTAGCCTTTAGCTAAGCTAGCTACTAGCCGACATCATCATGGCTATATCCCGACTGAACCACACGTTAGCACTCAATATTATAACGTAGCTAAAGCTAACTAGCTGTCCCTGTCTTTAGCTGGGATGGCTAGCCTGACTGAACTGTCTAACATGCAACAACTTTCATCTTCAGTCCATCTGCCGAACAATGTCCTCTTCATCTTGGCTGGCATAACCTCCAATGCTGCACGCGCGAAATAGTCAGACTCTACCTTACCTGTAACCCCTCCCCTCATTGAAACCAATTCTGCTGCAGAGCCTCAGAGCTGCCTCCAATAGTGTATCTGCAGAGCCAATAGTGTATCTGCAGAGCCGCAGAGCCAGGAACAAGTCAGACACATTCTACAAACGTGTCTAATGTGAAATATATAAGCATATAAGCAAAACTAGATTTTAGGTCTGTGATGAAAAAGGGCCTCGCGGGAAGGGGGGCCTCGCAAAAAAAAAAAAAAAAAAAAAATATATTTTTTTAATTTTCTTTTAATTTTTATTTTGCGAGGCCCCCCTTTCCGCGAGGCCCTGTGCGACCGCACTGCTCGCACACCCCCTGAGGCGGCCCTGGTCATGTTATTTCCTCATTGTCCTTGTGCCGTCGCCTCCAAAAATAGGATCGAGGCGATATTTAGCGAGGCGACAGAAATATCTGCGCGACCGTCCCTTCAAAATCTCCTGCCGTGTGGGTTCTCTCATTCATAACAATGGAGGCGATACAATTCTGCCGGTCGGCTCGCTAAAAAAATCGGTCGCCTGGCTAAAATCGCTCGCCGTGTGGGGACCCCTTTAGAGGCAGTGGCGGCTCTACCACTAGGGGCGCTCGGGCACCGCCCCCCCTCAGCTCCTACCCTGGTTATATGAGAGAACAAGAAAAATACGTTTTTCGTTTTTTGTTTTATAGCCCTATAAATAATATAAACATGTTTAAAATTAATAATATTTACTCATTTTAAGTATGTTTGTGTTTCCAATGCACAATATAACGTTATTATATTAAAAAAAAAATACTCGTTTTCTTGAACAGGAAGTGACTCACCTTTCTTTTTTTTTTATTCTTTTTTTGTATTTCTCGGCCCGGGCTAGACGCGATAGCGCTCTGAGTGCGCGTCACGGTTTGATCGCTGTATCACGCGCAGCCAATCAGTGCGTAACGCGTTGTGCGTTGAAATATGACTATTATGTTGGAATCCGGGCGCGATTTGAAGCGGTCTAGCCAGTAGCGTCAAGAATTTCTGTAGCCG
This sequence comes from Notolepis coatsorum, assembly GCF_963971535.1. Classification (NCBI taxonomy): domain Eukaryota; kingdom Metazoa; phylum Chordata; class Actinopteri; order Aulopiformes; family Paralepididae; genus Notolepis; species Notolepis coatsorum. The sequence continues at coordinate 59,019,838 of NC_140165.1, read as the reverse complement.
CATTTCGCGGAGACGCTCTCTGATTGGCCGACGCCAGTATTTTTTTCCGTAGCAGAATTTCACAGAGACGATCTCTGATTGGCCGAATCCAATTTCTAATGTTCCAATTCTAGCTTATTCCTAGGTTGGTCCGTTGGTAGTTGTGTTGTTGTGAGATGCATGCAGCTGAGCGTGCCGTGACTGCAAGTTCTTTAGACTGTTAAGCTTAGGCACTCTTTCAAAGTTGGTTAAGGTTAGAGTTTGTCTTAGAGCATGGCGATAGAACGCCAGGTAGTTTGCAGTCTGTTCGACGCCGGAAATGGACAAAGGAATGAAGTACTTGTGTTGTGTGACCAACTGCTAACAAGCTAACACTTGGCTAACAAGCTATATGGCGGATGCAGTCTGGACACAGTGGACAGTGGTCTGGAATACATCAACAGTGGATTATACACTTTATCAAGGCAAGCCCTGGATGTGTCAACTAAACAGTGAGTCTCTCTCTCTCTCTCTCTCTCTCTCTCTCTCTCTCTCTCTCTCTCTCTCTCTCTCTCTCTCTCTCTCTCTCTCTCTCTCTCTCTCTCTCTCTCTCTCTCGGATTGAAAATACGTGGATTATGGCTTGTTCAATATCGTCTATGTTTGAATGAATGAATGAAAACTTTATTAACAGATTGCAGAATGGGTACAATACAGTACGGCTCAATACACACAATTGTTAAGGGGATGCAGACCAGAGAAAGACGTTTGTCTTGTTTACATCAGGGTCCCAGATTTTCGATTCATATCGATAGTTTAATAGCTAGCCTTGGCTCGTTTAACAATATGCAAATACAGTAGCATTAATAATATCCAGAAGACCTAGGACTACAGGCCTGATGATAAGGTCCAATATCTGGAGCTGCTGCGTTTGGCCACCAGAGGGCGGCAGAAAACGACTGTTCATATTGTTCAAGCATGATCCCTGGCTGGGACCATGACATGTTCAGTTTTACAGTGTCCCCCACCCACTCCTCAGATATGGTTCTAATGTTCCTAGTGAAACAGGGGAGAGGGGTAAGTAAACCAGTGATTATATCTCAGTAACAGAATATTCTCAAACCTCTTGTCAGAAAGTCTGTTCCTTCTAGGCGTGAGCACCAACCCTCCCAGACTAAAAAGACGCTCCACAGGAGCACTCGATGGGGTTGGAGTGTTATACTTCAAGAACATTTTCTTTATGTTTGAATACCTATCCAGTATCTGAAGCTCATGCTCTGACCTTAGGTAGTCCATCACCTCCTTTTCTGCCACGTAGGTCTCCTCCTCTGGCTCGGCCTCAAAGGAGAAAAAGTCCAGCTCACCTTCGCCGGCAGATGTGTTGGGGTTGGGGACGCTGGCATGCCTCAGTGCTCCAGCATTGTAGGAGCGACACTCTTCTGTCAGGAGCTACTTCACTTGCTTCCTACCTTCATCTCTCAGCCACCGGAGTTTAAACTTTGGACAACTGACAGCTGCGAGAAGGGCATCTTTGTTGTCCAGCACTGGGGCAAAACGAGTCTGGATAGCCTGAGAAATATATTTTGATATTGTTATTTAGGGATGTGCGAGACTAGTTGACTAGTCTATTAAACGGTACTGCTCCTCCTATGCTATTATTATTATTATTATTATTTATTATTGTGTGCTACTGACAACCTACATACTGCAGTATGGTGTTCCATGTTCATGAATAGCGCAATGCAAAATATGTTTAACTCAAAGGTGGAACATACCTGCACTATGGCATCTGGAAGGCCTGCAGTCATCTTGGAGAGGGTGTCCTTCAGAGCGAGGGTCTTTTGCATCAGCACTTCAAGTGTGGGTAGTAAAGTTCCATAAGGACAGTCACCTTGTAAAATGTCCAGTGCTACAGTCAGAGGCTTCATGGTGGTGCAGTACTCATGCAGGAACTGGTATTCTGTATCTTTGAAGCAGGTGACTCCCACCTTGGTGCACAGAGTATTCAGCTCTTTCATGGGGATTTCTACGATTCTCTTTATGGCATCGTAAAAAGAATTCCACCGAGTGGATGTAGGTACAAGGAGCTTCCTTTTATTTACTTCCTCCACTGTCTCTGAAGCAATGGTAGACCTACTTGCTTTGGTCCACAGGGCTGTGCATTTAGCCGTGCTGCTCCTATACACAGCTTTGCTCTCTGCTTTGGATAACAAGTATTTCTCCACCTCATTTGTAGAAATGATGTTGATGGTATGAGAAGCACACCTGTAGTGCGGGGGGAGAGTCACCTCCTGGCCATCACTTTCATTCTCTGCTGAGAGGATTCCAGCCACATCTAAAAAAAGTGGCATCATCAGTGGGAATAGACTCCTCCGTCTCATCATCGGATTCTGTGACAGTGACAGGCTGATAGACTTTAAATGCCTTCACGAAATTGGAACCATTATCAGTCACTGTTGCTACAACTTTATTTGTTAGTCCATATGATGCATGTATGTTTTCTATTTCTGCACCAATAATATCAAAGGTGTGTCTACCACGGATTCTCCGACATGCCAATGCTGCCTTGTTGCGCTGTAGTGTTGGTCTGCTGATCCAGTGACAGGTCACCCCCATATAACTACGGTTATTAGCAGTCCAAATATCGGCTGTGGTTGATACATGGTCAACCTCGTCTAGCGCGGCCTTCAGGTTCTTCTCCATCTCCGCATATTCCGTATCTAAGTAAGAGGAGAATGCCGTTCTTCGGGGCAGCTCAGCTCTAGCACTACAAGGGATATGATCTATTATGGCACGGAAAGAGGGCGAGTCAACAGTGTTCAGAGGTAACATTTCGTCTACAACATATCTCCCGACCATTCTCTTCAGCTCTCGCTCACTAACGGGTGTTTTTTTTTATTGAAATCCAGCTTTTGCTGTTTGGCTGGTGGTGGACCTCCGACTTCGGCTTCGGGTTTTTTTTCTATCAGTTTGGTCGCGCTGTGCTGTGATTCCAGATGCTTTCTTAAATTGGATGTGCTGTTTTTAGCGGTAGACAGTATTTTGCCTCCTCCGCATAGTGTGCAACGCACGTGAATGTTTTTTTCACCCGGCTTAGCTGACACAAACCTGAAGTAGTGACTGAACTTCCAGTGCAAGAAAGCGTTACCAGCATCTTCCTGAGCCATTGTAGCTCGCTATGTTTTGGTCAGCCTGATAATAATAACAGCCACCGGCACCGCCCACCAGCATGGTACAACACGTGAGGTTGCGTGCTCAGACACGCTTTGAAAACGTGACATGTGACGTCACTCCCAATGCAAGGTAAACAGCTCCAAACGTATTTTTGACTGTCGAAAACGAAATAAAATACTGCATTCCGCCTGCATTATGATGAGATAGTAACGAAATAGTAACGCACAGCCACTTGGACAAGTAACTGCAATCAGATTACTGGCTTGTAAAGATTAACGCGTTTGTGACGTACATGGGTATGTGGGGTGGGCATTACCATTATTCCTGTATTTATGACACCATCTGAACATCAGGTTAGTATATTATTTGTGTTGTCTGTTATGTGTGGTGTTGTGTCATCTCCTAATTTCTGTTTCTATTCACAGATGCCACTCATCTCCCTGATTGGATTGGTTGCATCTGATTGGTGCACCTTGGAACAGGCAGTGGAGATGGGTGGTTAATAGAGTGGAGATGACACACATCGGGGCGCCTCACTCTGTCAGTGCTACTGATCAGAGTTTCGTGAGGTTGCCAGTTATTGACCATTGTGGAACGATACTGTGCTTGTCTACTGCTTCGTGTGGACTAAGTACTAAGTATATATATATAGAGAAGTGCCCTCTGCGCCACTTCTCTCTTGTTGTGAGTACTCTCTTGTTGGCTTTAGGCCTATTTTCCACTGAGTGTGGAATTGTACCTTTGGTACCTTTGAGTGTCTGTGGGCGCTTATTTAGTATATCTCACTTTGTCTGTTCTCCAATTACCTTTTTCCCTATTTGTTACATGTTTGTGGGTTGTCTTTTCCCTTTGTTGCATTATAAGTCAGAGGAGGTTTAAAGCCCTACCCTGTGTAATAAATATAATTTACTATTTTGGATCAACGTCTTGTGTTCACTTTATTACCTGCTCGGGACTTTGCTTTAAAAGCACTACAGCCCGTTCCAGCTTATTCTATATTGTCTTGTGACATTGTTATGTGACATGGGGGCTCATTTCCGGTCTTTCATGTTCTTGTGACATGGGGGGCTCAATGCCGGTCTGCTGTGTACGTTTGACATAGGGGCTGATGGTATCAGGTAAAGTGGCGTTGTTGTTTATTAGTATTTATGTATCCATGCTGTGTTTTATATAATAATTAACCATTCGTGTATGCTCTTAACCAGATATTTTTTTCCTACCACATAGGTAACAGGGGGGGTCACCTGCTTGGCTAGAGGGTGGAGGGCACGAGTCGTGATTCCGGTGGAGTGCGCAATGAAATCTGTAAGCGACTGAAGATATGTGTAGCCTTCATCCCGGTAGGGGAGTAGTTTAGCTGGGATAGGCTAGAGTGACACAGGTGACTCCTAGTTAAGTGGTTAGGAACATTTGTTATTGTTTTCATTTGGTAGATGTGGTCAGTTGGATTGTTTTGGTTAAGAAGGTATAAAAGCAGAATGTGTCTATTATTATTGCGCACGGTCATGGTTAACTAAGTGAGGACGTGATATATATATTTTTTTTGGTGTGTCATAGTCAAGTCACGCATAAAGACATATTATGGCTGCGTCGGCGTTTGTTTTTGAAGTCTTCGTGGCGGATCCAACAGAGGATCGGGTGGAAGGTTGCACTAAGGCGGAATTATGCCTTATTGCTAAGCATTATAATATTGCGGTGCAAAGTTCCCAGTCCAAGGCTGATATGAAGGCGGCTGTAATAGCTGGGTTGGTGGAGCAACAGGTGTTCAGCACGGCTCGGGGAGTGGTGAGTCATAGTGACCAGGAGGTTGAAAACACTGGCGAATGGGTTGACTCTCCCTTGCGTGATCTTAACCCGGAGGGTGGTGCTATTAGGAAGAATGGTAGTACGCCCAGAGCTGAAAGTGAGGGCGCGGGGGATTCAGATAAAGAATCCACGTCTTCTGGCCATACGCGCTCTAGTCTGCGTTTTGCCCGTCTCCAGATGGAGGAGAGAGCGCTTTTGCGCAGGGAGGAGCGAGACAGGGAAGAGAGAGAGAGAGACAGAGAGGACAGAGCAGCTGTACGAGACAGAGAAGAGAGAGCAGCTGTACGAGACAGAGAGGACAAAGCGGCTGTACGAGACAGAGAGGAGAGGGAGAAAGACAGGGAAGAGCGAGAAAAGGAGAGAGCCGGGCTGGAGAGAAAGGAGGAAAAAGACAGGGAACTTCAACTGGCCATAGAGAGGCTGAGGTTGGAGGCTGGAGCTGGTAGTGGTAGTGCTACCTCCTCTCCAGCTGGGGTTTCCCCGGCTCGCTTTAATATCAGCCAGCACGTTAATCTGGTACCCATGTTCCGAGAATCAGAAGTAGAGGCTTATTTTTCTGCTTTTGAGCGGATTGCACAGGCTCTGCATTGGCCGGAGGATATGTGGGTGATATTACTTCAGACCAGGCTCACTGGCAAAGCCAGTGTAGCGGTAGCGTCATTAACTATGGCAGACAGTCAAAGTTATGAGCGGGTGAAGAATGCTGTTTTGCGTGTGTATGAGTTGGTTCCCGAAGCATATAGACAGCGTTTTCGCTCGCTCAGAAAATCCCCTTCTCAAACAAATACAGATTTCTCCCGTGAACAGAGGAATCTTTTTGAACGATGGTGCGCGGCGAGTAAGGTGCAGGATCTTGCAGCCATGAGCGAGTTAGTACTCATGGAACAATTTAAACTCTGTATGCCCGAACGAACCGAACTGTATCTGAATGAACAGAAAGTGTCTACTCTCCAAGACGCTGCTGTTTTGGCGGATGAATTGGCGTTGACGCACAAACATGCTTCCGTGCGTAACGATACTGTGTGTGTTAAAAACGGTGCGTTTCCCTCTCGAGAATTACCATTTCGGGGAAATGGCGAGCGTGCGTATCGGCCACGCTCGCCTCCGTCTGAAAAGAGACATTGTAATTATTGTAGGAAGCCAGGTCATTTGGTGGCGGACTGTTATGCATTTGTGCGCGATCGGCAAAATACTGACAGGCCATCTCAGGAACCAAAGGTGGTGGGGTTGATTAGCACTGTCTCACGCCCTGGGCGGGAGAAACCAGACAGTTGTTTTGATCCTTTTATGTCTTCTGGTTTTGTGTCACTGTCGGGTAAAGTCTGTGACCAGCGCGAGGTGAGGATCCTTCGTGATACAGGTGGTTCACAGTCCTTTATGCTGGCGGATGTATTGCCGTTAAATGTGGGGTCGTCTTGTAAATCAAGTGCTATTGTGTGCGGGATGGAAATGGGCTACACGCCCGCTCCGTTACATATGATACATGTGAGGTCAAAACTAGTCACAGGTTGTTTTCCCGTGGCGGTTCGTTCCTCTTTTCCGGTAGCCGGAATTGATTTTATCATGGGGAATGATATAGCTGGGGGGAAAGTAATTCCATGTCTGGAGATGGTGGCCGCCCCGGTGTCTGAGTTTCTGTGCGATGCGTTGATTGAGTCAGCATCCCCACCACGCTCGCCGCCGTCTAGGAGACCGGTGGTGTGCAATTATTGTAAAAAGACAGGCCATGTGGTAAAAGGATGTCGTACGCTGAGGAAGCGACAGGACAAAAGAAAGTCAGCCCAGAAACCAAAAGGTGTGGGGGTTGATTTTGTCATGGGGAACAAGTTCGCTGGGGAGAGTGTGATCCCTGTAGTGGAGGTTGAAAAGGCTCCATTGACTGACTTGTGTTGTGATGAATTTATTGATAATCACCCCAATGTGTTTTCTGCTTGTGTTGTCACCAAGGCACAGGACGGGGAGCGAACTCAAGTTTTGACGTTGAGTGACTCTGTCGGTGGCGAGGCTCTCGCCGAGGACAGGGGGCCATCTGTTGGAGAGATGGAAGAGGTTGCTGTATGTAGCGTTCAGGGGAAGCTGGTAATTCCCGAACCATCTATTGGAGAGATGATGATGGAAGACGTAGCGTTACCACCTGAATTTTACATTCATCAAGCAGTGTCGCCCGAGCAATTGATCGCTCTAAAGCGGTGGAGGCTGGGTGTGTAGCTGACCGTGTGCGTTTGACATGGTTATTTGTGAGTTAGATCTCACCACATTTTGGGAACGGTTTGCATACGGTAGCCGGTGTGTGCTACATGCAGTTTTCACTGACGTCACTGCGCGTCTATTTTGCATGCATGCATTGTTGTGCGTAGTGTTGTACGTGTGCAGGAGACAATTGTTATGTTGTCTGGGCCTGTGTGGTGCTGGTGTGCCCATTTGGTGGGTGATTGTGGGAGGAGAATTTTTGTTGTTGTTTCTGTTCTCCCTAGTGTGTGTACTAACCTCATGTTGGGTAATAAGTAATAATGTTTTGCTCACCCTACAGGTTCTGTGAGGTTTGCCTCTTCCCTGGACCTTATTTCCCTGTCTCCTCACCTCTCCAGCCCCCACCCTCGCGCTCGTTTAGCCTCGTCTGCTCTTTAGCAGCCCACACCCTTGGACTATCTGTCAGTATCTGTTTGATTGGTTCGTGCCGAACACACTCTTCTAGTTCAAGTATCAATTACCTTCACGCACCTGATGTGTATTCTAATTAGCGCCCCTGTTGGGCTTTAAAGCCCTCGCTCTTCCCCTCAGTCCTGGTCGGGTCGTTCCGTATCATATCTCTATCACCAAACTCCTTCGGGAGGTTCTCTGTCTGTAGGCTCCTACGGGAGTTTCTGTTTCTGTCTGTATGCTGTTTTATCTCCGGCGTGAGATGCGCTCAAGCCTTCGCCACCTGTCGCCGTTTGCCTGGAGGGAGACACTGTACTGCGCTTTCTAAATCCTCTATGGGAGGTATTCCAGTGTTCCACTCCAGACCTCCGAGCCAGACGCGCTCTTCACTCCAGACGCGCATCCAGACGCGCATTCAGACGCACTCCAGACGCGCATCCAGACCTCCGAGCCAGACGCGCTCTTCACTCCAGACGTGCATCCAGACGCGCATTCAGACGCACTCCAGACGCGCATCCAGACCTCCGAGCCAGACGCGCTCTTCACTCCAGACACGCATCCAGACGCGCATTCAGACGCACTCCAGACGCGCATCCAGACTCCGCGCCAGATGCGCTCTTCACTCCAGACGCGCATCCAGACGCGCATTCAGACGCACTCCAGACGCGCATCCAGACTCCGCGCCAGACGCGCTCTTCACTCCAGACGCGCATCCAGACGCGCATCCAGACTCCGCGCCAGATGCGCTCTCCGTACCGGCGCGTACTCCAAGCAGACGCGCACCACTCAGACCTCCGCGCCAGATGCGCTCTCCGTACCGGCGCGTACTCCAAGCAGACGCGCACCACTCAGACCTCCGCGCCAGATGCGCTCTCCGAGCCGGCGCGCTCTCCTCCAGACGTCTAGCCTGCGCCCTCCTACTCCTCCCTGTAAGCAGCTCCAGCCCTCGCCCCCCTGTCCAGTCCTTCTTGTCCTCCTAGTCCTCCCCTGTCCTGTCCTTCTAGTCCTCCTAGTCCTCCCTGTCCCCAGCCCGCCTCCGCGGGCCTCTGTCCCTGTTTCCCCTCTCTAGTCCTCCTAGTCCTCCCTGTCCAGTCCTTCTAGTCCTCCTAGTCCTCCTTGTCCAGTCCTCCTAGTCCTCCCTGTCCAGTCCTTCTAGTCCTCCTAGTCCTCCCTGTCCCCAGCCCGCCTCCGCGGGCCTCTGTCCCTGTTTCCCCTCTCTAGTCCTCCTAGTCCTCCCTGTCCAGTCCTCCTAGTCATCCTAGTCTTCCCTGTCCAGTCCTCCTAGTCCTCCCTGTTCCTGCCTTGTCCCTTGCCCCGGCCCTGTCCGTTAGCCTTCCCTTAGCCTTCCCCTTAGCCAGCTCGCCTCTTAAAGGCACTGTGCCTATTTTCCCAATTCATGTTTTCCTGTAATTTGTGTTCTCCCTTAAAGGGACAGTGCCGTTTTCTGTTGTTTTCAATAAATGCCCAGTTCTTGGCTTACTCTCATACCTGTCTTGTGTTGTGCGATTGGGGTCGGTTACAAACCATAACAGTACGACCCGACCAGTCGACGACCCCAGCCAGCACAGACGGTGTATGTTGAGTTTGCCTTTTTTTTTTGTTCCCTGTTAGCCTTGTTAGTTCCCCTGTTGATTCCCCTGTTAGCTCCCCTGTTAGCCCCTGTTAGCTCCCCTGTTTAGCCTGTTAGTTTCCCCTGTTAGTCTCCCCTGTTAGCTTCCCTGTTAGCTTCCCTGTTAGCCCTGTTAGCTCCCCTGTTAGCTTGTTAATCTCCCCTGTTAGCTCCCCTGTTAGCCTGTTGACTCCCCTGTTTGCTTCCCTGTTAGCCTCGTTAGCTCCCCTGCAGCTTGTTAGGCCTCTACTACCAGCATGGCCCCAGTCTGCTAGCTTAGCCCCGGCTGTTAGCACAGCCTCTATGTTAATGCAGCCCTTGCAGCTGGCATAGGCCCTGTAGCTAGCCATGCCCAGGCAGCTAACCCGGTCCCTCTGCATGGCCTCCACTTTTTGTCAGTTTTCCCACTGCTAGGACTGCCCTTTCAGCTAGCAAGGTCAGTTTTTTCCCACTGCTAGGACTGCCCTTTCAGCTAGCAAGGTCAGTTTTCTCCCACTGCTAGGACTGCCCTTTCAGCTAGCAAGGTCAGTTTTCCCACTGCTAGGACTGCCCCTTCAGCTAGCAAGGTCAGTTTCCCCACTGCTAGGACTGCCCCTTCAGCTAGCAAGGTCAGTTTTCTCTCACTGCTAGGACTGCCCCTTCAGCTAGCAAGGTCAGTTTTCCCCACTGCTAGGACTGCCCCTTCAGCTAGCTAGGTCAGTTCCCCACAGCTAGGACTGTCCTTCCAGCTAGCTTGTTCTCTCATGCTGGTCCAGCCCTGTCTGCCAGCCTAGCTCCGGCAGCTAGCGCAGCCTCTGTGTTAATGTAGCAGTACAGCTAGCATAGGCCCTGTAGCTATCAGTGCCCTATCAGCTACCCTAGTTACCCCTCAGCTCCTCTGGTTACCCCTCAGCTCCTCTAGTTACCCCTCAGCTCCTCTAGTTACCCCTCAGCTACCCTACTTACCCCTCAGCTACCCTGGTTACCCCTCAGCTACCCTGTTCCTTTGCTAGCCCCACTTTTGTTGTGGCTTCCCCTGCTAGCATGGCCCAGTACTTTTTGTTTGTTGCCTTGTTTTGTCCCCTGCCCCTCTGTCTGTATTTTTGGGTCGCCCGGTGGCTCCCGTGGAGGGGGGAGTACTGTGAGGTTCGCCTCTTCCCTGGACCTTATTTCCCTGTCTCCTCACCTCTCCAGCCCCCACCCTCGCGCTCGTTTAGCCTCGTCTGCTCTTTAGCAGCCCACACCCTTGGACTATCTGTCAGTATCTGTTTGATTGGTTCGTGCCGAACACACTCTTCTAGTTCAAGTATCAATTACCTTCACGCACCTGATGTGTATTCTAATTAGCGCCCCTGTTGGGCTTTAAAGCCCTCGCTCTTCCCCTCAGTCCTGGTTGGGTCGTTCCGTATCATATCTCTATCACCAAACTCCTTCGGGAGGTTCTCTGTCTGTAGGCTCCTACGGGAGTTTCTGTTTCTGTCTGTATGCTGTTTTATCTCCGGCGTGAGATGCGCTCAAGCCTTCGCTACCTGTCGCCGTTTGCCTGGAGGGAGACACTGTACTGCGCTTTCTAAATCCTCTACGGGAGGTATTCCAGTGTTCCACTCCAGACCTCCGAGCCAGACGCGCTCTTCACTCCAGACGCGCATCCAGACGCGCATTCAGACGCACTCCAGACGCGCATCCAGACCTCCGAGCCAGACACGCTCTTCACTCCAGACGCGCATCCAGACGCGCATTCAGACGCACTCCAGACGCGCATCCAGACCTCCGAACCAGACGCGCTCTTCACTCCAGACGTGCATCCAGACGCGCATTCAGACGCACTCCAGACGCGCATCCAGACTCCGCGCCAGATGCGCTCTTCACTCCAGACGCGCATCCAGACGCGCATTCAGACGCACTCCAGACGCGCATCCAGACTCCGCGCCAGACGCGCTCTTCACTCCAGACGCGCATCCAGACGCGCATCCAGACTCCGCGCCAGATGCGCTCTCCGTACCGGCGCGTACTCCAAGCAGACGCGCACCACTCAGACCTCCGCGCCAGATGCGCTCTCCGTACCGGCGCGTACTCCAAGCAGACGCGCACCACTCAGACCTCCGCGCCAGATGCGCTCTCCGAGCCGGCGCGCTCTCCTCCAGACGTCTAGCCTGCGCCCTCCTACTCCTCCCTGTAAGCAGCTCCAGCCCTCGCCCCCCTGTCCAGTCCTTCTTGTCCTCCTAGTCCTCCCCTGTCCTGTCCTTCTAGTCCTCCTAGTCCTCCCTGTCCCCAGCCCGCCTCCGCGGGCCTCTGTCCCTGTTTCCCCTCTCTAGTCCTCCTAGTCCTCCCTGTCCAGTCCTTCTAGTCCTCCTAGTCCTCCTTGTCCAGTCCTCCTAGTCCTCCCTGTCCAGTCCTTCTAGTCCTCCTAGTCCTCCCTGTCCCCAGCCCGCCTCCGCGGGCCTCTGTCCCTGTTTCCCCTCTCTAGTCCTCCTAGTCCTCCCTGTCCAGTCCTCCTAGTCATCCTAGTCCTCCCTGTCCAGTCCTCCTAGTCCTCCTAGTCTTCCCTGTCCAGTCCTCCTAGTCCTCCCTGTTCCTGCCTTGTCCCTTGCCCCGGCCCTGTCCGTTAGCCTTCCCTTAGCCTTCCCCTTAGCCAGCTCGCCTCTTAAAGGCACTGTGCCTATTTTCCCAATTCATGTTTTCCTGTAATTTGTGTTCTCCCTTAAAGGGACAGTGCCGTTTTCTGTTGTTTTCAATAAATGCCCAGTTCTTGGCTTACTCTCATACCTGTCTTGTGTTGTGCGATTGGGGTCGGTTACAAACCATAACAGGTTCGCTCTTATGGGGGGTACGTGGGGTGGGCATTACCATTATTCCTGTATTTATGACACCATCTGAACATCAGGTTAGTATATTATTTGTGTTGTCTGTTATGTGTGGTGTTGTGTCATCTCCTAATTTCTGTTTCTATTCACAGATGCCACTCATCTCCCTGATTGGATTGGTTGCATCTGATTGGTGCACCTTGTAACAGGCAGTGGAGATGGGTGGTTAATAGAGTGGAGATGACACACATCGGGGCGCCTCACTCTGTCAGTGCTACTGATCAGAGTTTCGTGAGGTTGCCATTTATTGACCATTGTGGAACAATACTGTGCTTGTCTACTGCTTCGTGTGGACTAAGTACTAAGTATATATATATAGAGAAGTGCCCTCTGCGCCACTTCTCTCTTGTTGTGAGTACTCTCTTGTTGGCTTTAGGCCTATTTTCCACTGAGTGTGGAATTGTACCTTTGGTACCTTTGAGTGTCTGTGGGCGCTTATTTAGTATATCTCACTTTGTCTGTTCTCCAATTACCTTTTTCCCTGTTTGTTACATGTTTGTGGGTTGTTTTTTCCCTTTGTTGCCTACTAATATCAGTGGAGGTTTCAAGCCCTACCCTGGATAATAAATATAATTTACTATTTGGATCAACGTCTTGTGTTCACTTTATTACCTGCTCGGGACCTTGCTTTAAAAGCACTACTGGACGGGCTGGTTTTCACATACAGCCCGTTCCAGCTTATCTTCTATATTGTCTTGTGACATTGCTATGTGACAGCGTTAGATTACTATTTTCGGGGAAAGTAATCAGATTACAGTAATGGCATCACTGCACGTGACACACTTGATTTACCCGTATTGGAAACACTGTCATGTGGCCCAATACTATCCACCTCCTCATTTCCATTTGACACAGTATTGAAATTTTAACCATCATTATCAAGAACCTCGTTTGTATGTGACACAGCATTGTTATTTGAACCGTCATTATCCAGAACCTCATTTGTACTCGACACAGCATTGTTCTTTGGACCAACCACAACCTCAGTTGCATTGGGCACACCACTGATTTCATAGTCATAATCATCAATGTGTGTGGGCATGCATTGCTCCCTGTTTGCAAGCACCCATTTCTCCATTTTGTTAATGATCTGATTAACATTGTGCATGTGACCTTGAAACCATTTAGTTTGTTTAGACATTTCGTCGTCAGGCAATAGAGGTTTTAGTGATTCATGCAACCGTGTAGTTTCACCATACAACTTCCACAATATGTCGTGCTTGATTTGCATGACGGAAATGTTTTCATTTGAGCCCATCATTTGATCCAACTCCTTAGCCATTTTACATAATTGTTTCAGTCCAAAGTTCCTTTCTTTATGCAACAACATGATTTTTGTTTCCAAAGCTTTAAATGTGGGCTTAGAAAGCCTTTTGCCAAGTTCATTTTCTGTTTCATTTTGATTGACAGCTGCATCCATTCCAACGTTAACTTCCTGATTCCCCACATTACTCATGTTTATAATGTCAAGCAATAGGCGGAGGCTTTACTTAGAATTCTTGATGGGATTTGCCTACATCCCGTTGCGTGAGGCCACTCCTTCCACAACTTTATTTCATTCATTCATGAATCCGTCTCACCGTAGCTTCTTTGATGTGTTGTTCCGCGTTGCGCTGCGTGCTGTTGATATCGTGGTTTGAATCGGCAGAATCGTCAATGAAAGGGCCGCTGTTCCTTGACTCCTTCTGTGTCTGTTGGTCTTCAAAACAATCTTGTTTGGAAGCTAGTTTTTTAACTTGTGTAACGGCAACCTAACAAGAAAATATGCCAGTGAGGGAATATGGTGTGAAGCTCTTTCCAACGCGTGGTGCTTGTTGATAATAAATGATGTCTTCTCCTTGAGTACGTTTGAGAGTTTTTATTGTTACTTGCAGAGTGGACAAAAATAAGCATAACGTAAACTCTGTGTTTAAACTGGAACTTAAACAAAGGATAAGTGCTACAAAGTCAACCTGAAAAGTGACTCAATATAACTGAAAACAAAACAAACGCGCACGGTTTAAAAACGATGTGGCTTCCCTGTGATAATTACCCAATTCCCTCCCGTTGCACACCTGTGAATGCTTACCTATATGCTGTGCCTGAGAACACCTGAGCCCCGCCTCCTGTGCCCACTGCCAGCTAATTGGTGAACACCTTCATGGTAACACAGTGCCTTCATTCAATGAAGTAACTGCAGAAAATCATTAAATTGGCTACAACACTGTCTATATGTGTGTGTGCTTGTGTGCACATATCAGTTCATAGGTAGGTCTGTGCTTGCCAAGTAATTATTTCCCTGTGCATTTCTCACATTGTCCACTAGATGGCGACTGCCGCGACTCTGGTCTGAAATCTGTCTGCTGTACTGTGTTCAGGTGGCACTACAGCGGAGAGCACAGCACTGCAACTGGAGGTTACAGACTGTACAGTACAGAGTGGCTGGTGACAAGGTGCCGTTAAGCAAGGCACTGGTAATTAACCCTTCAATTAAAAGCCAAGAAAATATATATTTTGCCACTATGTAATAAGTGTAGAATAGATTGCACAGAATATTCATCATCATCATCATCCTCATCCTCATCCTCATCCTCATCATCATCATCATCATCATCATCATCATCATCACCACCATCATCATCATTACCTTCATCATCATCATCATCATCATCATCATCATCATTATCATCATCTAAAATGACAAAATGTAAAAGTAAATCATCATCATCATCGTCTAATTCAGAAAAAGCAAGTGCTGTACTTTTCGCTCAAACAACTTGAACTGGTGTGTTTTTTTCACTCGGCTTGGGATCAATTCACTTTCAGTTAATTAAAGGTTGTTTGTACTTGTTGATACTTCATGTAAGTGGTTTAAATTGACGTTACAACTGCAAATACATGGTCTGTCAAAACATTTCCAAAAGATTTCACAAGGCTTCAAAGCGACAATGTGGATTAGTGGCGCCTGCTGGCCACAATCGGTACTGCCTCTGTGTTTTCATCTCCACGTCGTTCTGTGTGCTTCTTTCTTACATGCAGACTTCCTGAAGAGCTTGAGGCAAGAGAGTGATACGTTGAAAGGCTAGTGGTCTGTTCTGTTAGTACCTTGATTCATTCATAGAAATAATACACATTGTCGCTTTAATTGTTGATACAAAAATACAACAAACATTTACGAGTGAGAGAGTGTGTGTGTGTGTTGTGCTTCAGATCAGGTAGAAACCACTGATGAAGAGGACTTGTCGTTCTTCTCTCTGTTCCCACCGTGACCTCTCCATGACCTCTGCCCAGAGGAACACCTGAGATGACAGGAAGGTTTGATTGATTGGTCACCGTTCAGGACTTTGTGGAATTCAAAAAGATAACCGAAACAGGCCCAACAGATGTTTTTTGTATTGTAGTATATGTTTCAATTTAACACAACTTTAGTATGTACTTTCTGAGTACAAAAAAAGTATACAAAGTATACTTTTAGAAAATATACTTAAGTATACTTTAAATTTTTTGCTTGGAGTTGTTTTCCCTGTGGTCTACAATGATAACAAACCTTTCAAACTACCAACACAAGTAGATCAACGTGTAAATTATGGTGAGTTCAAGGGGAATCAGAAGATCTGTCGCAACTTCTGCTTTCAAATTCTGACCTTAGATTTATCACTGGTGACATTTATGTTACAGTTATGGTACCATCATTGTGTCCTGTATCATAAGGTTGGTCCTCTCTGGCAGAGGGACAGTCGAGGGACAGTCTCTCTGCCAGAGAGGATCAACCTTATGATACAGGACACAATGATGGAACCATAACTGTCAAAAGAATGCCGGCAGGCAAAATAACATACTGAGTAAATTGTCCTGGGGCACAGGAAGAACATACTGACTGAACTGTCCTGGAACACAGGAGGAACATACTGACTGAACTGTCCTGGGGCACAGGAAGGACATGCTGACTGAACTGTCCTGGAGTACAGGAAGAACATACTGACTGAACTGTCCTGGGGCACAGGAAGAACATACTGACTGAACTGTCCTGGGGCACAGGAAGAACATACTGACTGAACTGTCCTGGAGCACAGGAAGAACATACTGACTGAACTGTACTGGGGCACAGGAAGAACATACTGATTGAACTGTCCTGGAGCACAGGAAGAACATACTGACTGAACTGTCCTGGAGCACAGGAAGAACATACTGACTGAACTGTCCTGGAACAAACATACTGACTGAACTGTCCTGGAACACAGGAAGAACATACTGACTGAACTGTCCTGGGGCACAGGAAGAACATACTGACTGAACTGTCCTGGGGCACAGGAAGAACATACTGACTGAACCAGGGTTAGAAATTAACATTTTTTTTCAAGGGCTTTTTTTGCCCCCCTTAATTGATTTTCGGGGGCTTTTTTTTGTATTTCGGGGGCACTGAATTTTTATGATAAACGGTAGGGGTGGGACGGTTCACAAAATGGACGGTTTGGTTCGTATCACGATTTTGGGGTCACGGTTTTCAGTTCGATATAAGTTAATTTTTATTAAAAAAAAATGTAACACTCAAATCTAAACATGCTTCTCATTTATTAAAAATAAAATAAAAGGTTTACAGTGTTTACAGCCTTAAATAATGTTTGGCACACAAAGACCGAACTGACTGAAAAATATAGGCTACATTTGTCAAAGTATTAACTTAGTGCAAACAAACAATATGCTCAGCCAGCACTAGACTTTCCTTTCTTTAATTAATATAAACACACAAAAACAATATCAACCATGTTTAAATTCCCTGATTGTCAGTTCTTAATGGAAAGATTCGTTTTCTGCTTGAAATTATTATGTTTCTGTCTACATTTATTTAGACTAACATTATTTAAATATTGAGTGCAACTGTGGTGGATTACGTAATTCGGTGAGTTGGAACTATCTATGGGTTGGCGCCGGGTCCCCACGGACATTTTAGCGTGTGGCACCTTCAGCTCCGGTCACGTTAGGAGCAGTTCATAACATCAACAAGCAGCGCGAAAGCGATAATAGGTTCAGCCAACTGCGCTGGTGGAGGGTCGGAGCAACAAGACGGGAAACCATGTGGCGAAGCGGCTGCTGGCTAGCGGAAGGCGCCAGGATGGCGGAAGGAGGAGCGGTTGGGTTGGATTGCGGCTGGGTGTGGTCGGAGCAGAGGAGGTTGTGGTTTTCGGAGGAGATGGTGGAAGGACTGTTCCGTGTCGATGGCGTGAGGATGTCGGAAGGGGAAGTAGAGTCGCTCCGTCAGGAGGGAAGCGTTTTGCAGATTGAATGTTTGGAGTCTGGTCCTGGTGTGCCGGGGCGGTGGTGTCGAAAGCGGGAGAGACTTAAGTTTACTTGTCGAGAGAACTGTTTGATGGGATATGGAGACATGGAGGAGGCTCTAGCATGGAGGGTGGGCTCTCGCTGTCGTGCTGTGTACTCCGGGGATGGCAAGGTGTATCTCGGGTTTGTTTCCTGGATCAAGGGTGAAGACTGCGGGGTCAAGATTGACGGATATGAGGGAATGAGCTGATGGGTATGTCCGCCTTGCTGCTCCCTGAGGGAGTGAGTTTGGCGATGGGAGATGACAGAATGGAGTGTGGCTCGGGGGGTGAGAGCGGGGGAGAAGGGTGGAGTAAGGTGGAGAAGAGGGGCAGGGATAGTGGGGGGAAGGGGGTGAAAAGGAAGAAGGGTAGGGGGGATAGCTCGAGTGGATCAGATGGTGAGGGTAGAGACGAGGTTGTTGCGGAAGTGATTCATGTAGTGGTTAGGTTTGAGGGGGTGGGGGGAGTGAGCAAGTTAGGGTTGTTCGAGCTGCCAAAACTCGTAGGTAAGCAGTTAGGAGAGGTAAAGTATGCTAGAGTTTTGAGAGATGGGAATCTGGCCGTAGGGTGTGTAAGTGTAGGGCAGGTGGAGATGGCTAGGAAGATGAGGAGCATTGGTGGCGTGGGTATAAGGGAGGTAGTGAGAGTAGGGGAGAAGAGGGAGGGGGGATGTAAGGGGGTGATAGCTGGGGTACCGGTCGAGGTTAGCGTGGAGCAGCTGGTGGAAGGGTTAGGGAAGGACGGGCGTAATGGCATAGTTAAGGGTGCAGAAAGGATGAAGAGGGGGGCAGATAGGGTAGAGACGGAGACGGTAGTGATTAAGTTTGAGGGTAAGGTTGTTCCTAGTGTAGTGTTTGTAGGGTGTAGGTTGTTTAGGGTTAGGGAATTTGTTCAGAGTCCTCTTAGGTGTTATAGGTGTCAGGAATTTGGCCATGTAGCTGTTTCTTGTAAGAAGGGACAGAGGTGTGCTAGGTGTGGCGGGGAGCATGAATATGGGAAGTGTGGAGAGGGAGTGAGGCTGAAGTGTTGTAGTTGTGGTGGGGAGCATAGTGTAGCGTTTAGGGGTTGTGTGGTGATGAGGAGGGAGGTTGAGGTTCAGAGAGTGAGAAGGGATGATAGGATTTCGTATGCGGAGGCAGTTAGGAAGTTAGGTCAGGGAAAGCAAGGTGAGGAAGGAGAAGGGCATTTGGCAGTAAGGGTAGTGCAGGAGGATCAGGGGAAGCAAGGTGAGGAAGGAGAAGGGCATTTGGCAGTAAGGGTAGTGCAGGAGGATCAGGGGAAGCAAGGTGTGGATAAGGGGTTTAGAAAAGGGCATTTGTCGGTAGAGGAAGTACAGGAGGAGAAGGAGAGGGTGTGGGGGGTGAAGTTGGAGATAGTGGCGTTTGTGACGAGAGTGGTGAATACTATAGTTATGGTTAGCAGTAGGACAGAGAGGTTAAGGTTAGTAGTTGAGGCGGCGGTACTAGACATGGGTATGAAGGGGTTGACAATGGGGCAAGTATCGAGGGAGTTAGCGAAGTCAGGGAAGAAGGTTGTTGTGAGTGATCAAGTAGGAGAGTTAGGGAAGGGGGTGGTGAGTGCTCAGGAAGGCCAGAGTCAGCCGCAGGGGGCAATGAGTGACTCATAGTTTAGGTTGGATAGGGTGGTGATGTTAGGGATGGGTTTTTGTTTTGTTTGGTGTGTTAGGGGGTTGAATGGATTTGGTCGCGATCTGACATTGGACCGTTGAAGAAAAAAAAAAGAAAAAGAAAAAGAAAAAGAAGAGGGGAGAATGGAAGACTGGCCCGATTTCCGGGTCGGTAGGTGGCGGTAAATGGCCCAATTTTGGTGCCCGTCCGCCGTAAAACACCAAATAGAAGAAGAAGAAGAAGAAAGCGATAATAGTCCCGGTTGGAGTTAGTAAAACAACGTTGTATGTTAGCCTTCTTGGATGTTAAATAAACGCCTATCATTGTCTTTAAACACCCTGCCTCTCAGACTCCCATTTCCTCCTTTGCTACAGTAGCTAGTAGCTACGGTGTTAGCTGTTGTTGTGAAGGGCTAGCTAGCTAACAGCTACAGACATTGTACAAACTGCTAACGCTATGGCAAGATGTGTGTAGGCCTATGTAATGTTAATGGCTATGTTTTTAAAGTCGTAATGAAGATTGATTTATATTGTGCGTGCCATTTTTACACAAACTGACTAGCACCTGGCTGGCTGCAGTGCTGCTGCTGCTGCCTGCAGCCAGTGCAGAACACCGGCTCCGCCAAATTAATTTTTTTATTTGCGCGTCATCTGAACCGTACGATACACAGACGCTCCATTACCGGATAAATATATATAATTAGTAAACTGTCGGGGGCATTAAGTGCCCCCCTTAACTGATTTTCGAGGGCATTTTGTCCATTTTCAAGGGCATTATGCCCCAAGCCCCCGTTAATTTAGAACCCTGGACTGAACTGTCCTGGGGCACAGGAAGAACATACTGACTGAACTGTCCTGGGGCACAGGGAGAACATACTGACTGAACTGTCCTGGGCAAGGCCAGATTAAGAATTCAGAGGCCTCTGGGCCAGACTGTTGTGGAGGCCCACACACACACACACACGTGCACGCACGCACAGTGGCGTTTTTATATGTAAAACATTGGTGGGGCAGCCACTAACCAAGGCTACATACCAGGCAAACTACAGTAATCAAAATGACAGTAATCGTTGTTCGCAAATTTCGCACCACATATCAGGCATAGGCTGCATTGTTAGTCGTGAAAGCAAATTAATCTGTCCACGCTGAATTAAACCATCTATTTTCCTCAGACCCTTTTTTTTTGTTTGGATTTATCCATGGTTAGCTTACTGGGGAGTCGGCAACTCAAGATTAGCTAGGCCGGGAGCCAGGATGTTTTTTGCTACCTTTTTTTCACTATTATTTCCTGTTATCCCATACCTTGGGCCATAACTAGTTGATAATGACCACCTCCAACTCATCCCTGTTTGGCCTCAGGGGCCAAAAAACCCTCTTTTTGGGAAAAGCTTCTGGCGAAATTATGTAATTGCACATATTAGGGTACTGCAACTGCATAAATGGTCAGATTAGTCTGAAACTTTGCATGAAGTATCCTGACACATAGGGGAAATATATAATAATCTGGTGCGTACTGCACATTTCTATTGTCAAATATCACTCTCAGCATACCTCAAAAGACAAAGAAATGTCTGTCCACCTTACAAATTGTCATCAAAAGTGATAATCTCCGCTACGCCACCCAGCCGCCAGGCAAAAGTGATAATTTTCAAGTATTTTATTAAACATATCACTGCCTCACATGGATATGAAAAAGGTCCCACATTTATATGCTTCAATTTAAGTCCAAGATGACCTTTCTATCTAAATGATTACACCTTCCATGACCAAAGTTCTCCACTGTACCTCAAATCGAGAAAATAGAACATTCAAGCATTACCCTTATTTCTTCCCGGACGCTTTGCATTGTGGGGTAGATTAGGAGGACTGAGTGACATCATCACCGGGGGTGACCATACTTGCAGCTTACCATAGACCATAGACATATATAAGGCTTGATGACTCACCCGTGCTGCTGGCCAATGGAGACCGATGTTGCCACATGGTGGCCATCTTGGAACAGGCAGCACGCCCACTCATAACAATGTCTATGGTGCATGTACTATTGAAATAACCATAGCTTGCTAAATTTTCAACCAATTTCCAAACGGTTTGTTTTGTTATAAACGTCAAAGATGTAGTTATCATACTACATACTTATTTATAATGGACTTTCATGTGTAATAAACCAAACCGTTTGTCGATGAACATTTAGCCCATTCACCATAAAACGTTCACCACAACCTCTGTGATTACTCTCAGCTGATTTTGGTGAATGAAGATGGTGTAGTGGAAAATGTATGGTTACTATACCATAAAATCATAATTACTATTAATCTACAATTCAGTGATATTGAAGTCATGTAAAGACACTATCCTCCCTTCGAGCTCTGTAAACACTGACGTTGACAGACCTCTGTGGGAAGGGTTGTGTTTGTCTTCACCAAACAATATTCAAAGTGGAATGTGTACAAAGCAGGTCAAGATAACATAACCCAGAATGTTGAAGCCAGGTCACCAGGATCTTGGGTCAGGATTAAGGGGGGACTCGTCAAAGCCTGTGTTCTTTGTCCGATGATGTAAGATTGCATGATTTGAGGGAGGACACACCTGTTTAAACTTCAGTCCAGCCTAGTCTACTTTCCTTAAAGAAGCTACATTCTCCTTCAATGGTCAAGGTAAGTGTGTG
Source organism: Notolepis coatsorum (assembly GCF_963971535.1). Classification (NCBI taxonomy): domain Eukaryota; kingdom Metazoa; phylum Chordata; class Actinopteri; order Aulopiformes; family Paralepididae; genus Notolepis; species Notolepis coatsorum. Next base: position 58,998,217 of record NC_140165.1, on the reverse strand, counting down.
CTGAATATTGTTTCAGCTGTAGCCGGTAGACTTTTGAAGGTTTGCTCTGATATATTCTTCATTGTTCGTGAATGAATGAATTGAATGAGAGCACATTGGCTTGGAGAAGGAAGTTTATTCCGTTTGCTTTGTTGGTTTTTGTGGAAAAATCCATAGATTGTTGAGATGGAGTATGGCGTCAGAGTCAAGGGATAGGTCATTAGGTCAGAGATGCTTATTTGTGACTTGAGTTGTTGTGATTTGACGAAGATCTGAAGATGAACCCACTTGTGGCCTTGTACTGGATCACTTTCTGGTTTGATGCCACAAGCTTCCTTTTAGGTGTGGTAGATGACATTGTCTTGAATCTGTTCCTCTTGATAGGTTAAAAGAAAATAACTTTTTTTGTTTGAAGTCGATCACAGATGAACTCCTCTTTTTGAGTTTTGCCATTTTCAGGGCATTCAGCACATCATAGCGCACCTCTTCTGGCATAGCTGCTCCTGAAGTCAAACTTGTCAAGGGCTGAGAAGTCTCAAGCTGAAATGGGTTGATAAAACACTGAAATGCTTCTACTGTTTGCTGGAGTGATTTCACGTCTGAAGGAAATCACTGGGTTTCATCTGGTTTTCATATGTGTATGTATGGTACATATCCATAGATATTCAGTAATGGATCCCCTGTGAATGTGTTGAACTCGGAAACTGTAAGAGACAGACAGACAGGGAGTGGGAAAGATAGAGAAGTCAGATAGAGAGAGGCAAGGTCACTCGCACAGTCGCGGGAATGTAAACATTTAGTATGATAGGGGTGGCGTTTCTATGGGCTGGCAGCCGTTGCTAGGGAAAAAACTTTATAGCTGTGAGTTCCGGTTTGAGTCAGACATGGTGGCGACAGCGAGATGAATCACACCGATAGAGCTCCCAGCTCTCTGACGAGGGTTGGGAGGGGGAAGGGAAATGGCCATGAGGACAGAGCTAGCTACTGGCTAACAGAACCGATAGCTACAGGCTAACAGATAGGCCGCAACCACCAAGCGGGTGTCAGAGAGATTAATCTATTAATCTAGGTTCATTAGACCATCAAAGACTTTTAATCTTGTACGAGATGCTATGTTTATGAAAATAAACATCCTACTGAGAAAGAGATCACGTTTCCAGTACTAATTCTTCTGTTACGGATGCATCAACGGGGTGAGACAGTGTGACAGCCAGTAAGATTGCCATCAACAAACAAACAACAAACACAACGCAGAGACTTCCTGGAACGGCAGATGGCGGCTGAAAACACTGATATCTATCACGTCTCTTCTATTCTTTTGTCTGTATGGCAGCGGTTGCCTGGGACATGTGATCTAGATACACTGATTGCTCCAGCATGCAAAAGTTTATCAGATCCTGGATGTGTTTCCTCAATGTGTTCAAGAAAGTATCCCAAGTATGTGAGGAATCTAGCATAGTTCTGCTGGTCTGAGCAGAAGAAGAGGTCTGGCATGTTGTTTAGGATGGCTTTGTATCCTTCATAGTCATTCATTTTGATTGCCTTATTCATTGACAGGACAAGCCAGGTGCAGTCCATGTATTCCATCTAAAACTGTACAGTTTATCCCAGCTCCCCATTTCTCACTGCTTCTCTGAATGCATGATATTCTGCCATGTGGTGAGATACATCTTCTGATGAGAGCTCTTCAGCGAGAGTAGATTAATTCAGAGTGAGATTTTCCAGAAATGCAGCCCATTCTGCAGAGACTGGTTCATAAGTTTCCAGATACTTGTCATAGAGGAGTCTCTAGAGCTTCCAGCATGGAAGCACTCTGGCAAGGTATCCAGGCATCTTGTTGTCTCTTTGGCACCTTGACTATAGCGTAGCATTGCAACCATTGTACACACATGTGTACACACACACACACACCATAATTTATATCCCACTTCTGCTCTCACTAGTCGCCCACTCCCACTAGCTAGCTACATTGGGCTGGCAGCTAACAATCTACAAACTAACTAGCTAATGTTATCACTCTAGAAGTAGAGTTGCTAATAATTATAATTTCTTAATAATTACAATTTCATAATCTTTCTCCCACTTCTACTCTCACTAGCTAGTCTGCCGCTCCTGCTCTCACTAGCTAGCTACATTGGGCTGAGTTGCCACGTTTCATGTAGAAAAATACCAATCTCTTAATAGACTCAATCTCTTCCCACAGCCAGAAAAATAGACCAACTTACCCAAAATTGTCTTTGCTGAATAACTTCAGGTGGGATGTGACATGAAACAGGGTTAGGGTTTTGGTTGGTTGGTGTGTGTAACCCGGTCAGCACTGTTTTATGTTGCACTGTGATACCCTGTTCCACCAGGGGCCGTAACATTGTTAACTTTTCATGTAATTAACTTTAGATAGTATAGCATTACATTATTCAAGTCTCAACTCTTGTTTAATATATTTTTTAGATATATATTTAAAAAAAAAAAGAAGAAATAAGGGTTGAATGTTCTATTTTCTCGATTTGAGGTACAATGGAGAACTTTGGTCATATCAGGTGTAATCTTCTAGATGGAAAGGTCATCTTGGACTTAAATTGAAGCTTATAGATGTGGGAAGTTTTTCATATCCATGTGAGGCAGCAACATGTATAATAAAATACTTGAAAATGATCACTTTTGATGACAATTTATCAGGCGGACAGACATTTTTTTGTCTTTTGGGGTATTCTGAGTGAGATATTTGACAATAGAAAGGTAGTAAGCCCCAGAGTATTATTCTGATACTTTCCCCTATGTCAGGATACACCATGCAAAGTTTCAGACTAATCTGACCATTTATGCAGTTGCAGTACCCTCATATTTGCAATTACATAATTTCGCCAGAAGCTTTTACCAAAAATATGTTTTTTTGACCGCTGAGGCCAAACGGGGCTGAGTTGGGGGTGGTCATTATCAACTCGTGATGGCCCAAGGTATGGGATAACAGGAAATAATAATGAAAAAAGGTAGCAAAAAACATCCTGAGGGGTGGACCTGGCTCCCGGCCTAAGCCACTTGCAGACGGCAGGGAGAGGCACGGGGTGTGACGTACTGTATATTTTAGTTGATGAAATATTTTTGTTGACTAAATATTTTAGTTGATGAAATATTTTTTCATTTCAGTGTCACAGTATGACATCGATCTCCAAAATAATAAAAATAAAAATAAAAAAAAGTAAAAAATTAATAAAAATAAAAATAATATTTTTTTGGAGGCCCCTCGTCACTAGAGGCCCACGGGCCGCGGCCCAAACGGCCCGGTCGTTAATCCGGCCGTGGTCCTGGGGCACAGGAAGAACATACTGACTGAACTGTCCTGGGGCACAGGAAGAACATACTGACTGAACTGTCCTGGGACACAGGAAGAACATACTGACTGAACTGTCCTGGGACCACTGGTGGACTCAGGGGGGGGGGGGCAGGGGGGGCGACCGCCCCCCTGGTGCCCCCATGGTCGAAAAACGCGCGCTTAAGTGCCATTTTGAGTGAAAGAAATTAGAGGATGTGCCCTATTGGGGCCCCCACGGTTGAAAAACGCGCGCTTAAGTGCCCTTTTGAGTGAAAGAAATTAGAGGATGGGCCCTATTGGTGCCCCCACGGTTGAAAAACGCGCGCTAAAGTGCCCTTTTGAGTGAAAGAAATTAGAGCATGTGCCCTATTGGTGCCCCCACGGTTGAAAAACGTGCGCTAAAGTGCCCTTTTGAGTGAAAGAAATTAGAGGATGTGCCCTATTGGTGCCCCCACGGTTGAAAAATGCGCGCTAAAGTGCCCTTTTGAGTGGCGAAAAATTTGAAGGTGTGCCCTATTGGTGCCCCTCTAATGGTTAAACGTTACCATGTGCCCCCACAGTTTAAAACATTGCGCTAAAATGCCCTTTTTGAGTGTTGAAAATGAGAGGACGTGCCCATTGGTGCCCTTCCAATGGTCTAAACTTGACCATGTGCCCCGACGGTTAAATAATGTCACGCAAAAGTGCCCTTTTGAGTGGAGAAAATTAGAGGACATGCCCTATTGGTGCCCCTCTAATGGTTAAACGTGAACATTTATGCTAAATATGGGGTATGCTTGGGGATAACTATATATAAAACGTTATACACTGTTATCTTCATTTTAAGGGTAAATTAACAATTGGAGAAAAGGCTCAGAGAAAATTAAGGAGCATAAACAAACAGAAGCACATAGGTAAGCATGGTAAGATGGAGCAACTTCAAACAGAGACCACTGGAAGAGGCTTTCAGGAGGGCAGACGTAGAAGCCCAAGCCAAAAGAGAACATGAACGACAAAGAACCAGGGAGCTAATGACAAGACTGGTAGACATCACATTGTATCTTGCACGGCAAGATGGGGCGTTTAGGGGTCATGATGAAACTGGTACATCTTTGAACAAAGGGAATTTCCTTGAACTTGTACAGCTACTTGCAAAATATGACTCCACCATCAAAATGCACCTTGATAAAATCAATCACATCCAGTCTCAACAGAAAAAACCACAGACATCACTGTTGTCCTACAAGACACAGAATGACATAATTAGTGCCCTTGCCACCTATGTCAGAAGAGTAATTCTCAAAGAAATGGAAGATTCCAAAATATTCTCCATTCTCTTGGATGAGACAACTGATGTTTCTCATGTCGAACAAGTGTCCTTTGTTGTTCGCTTTGTCCATCAGATGGAAATCAAGGAGAGATTTGTACAAGTTTGTGATGTGAGTGGAACAACAGCAAAAGAATTGGAGAATGTTGTGATGACATTCCTTGAGGAGAATGGATTAAAAGTGGAAGACATCAGGGGCCACGGTCTGCAGTCACAAATTCAGAGCCACAATGAGAAAGCTTTATACATGCACTGCCATGCCCACTGTCTCAACCTGGTCTTGGTGGAGAGTGCCAAATCAAGCCAGCATTTTGTTCGGTTTTTCAATTTAGTTGAAAATCTGTACACTTTCATATCCAGATCTCCAAAGCGCCACGCTGCGTTTGTGAAAATGCAACAGACCATGTACCCTGGCCAAAGACTCTGTGAACTGAAAAGGCTGTCTGACACACGGTGGGCGTGTAGAGAAGATGCTCTGAGATCCCTGAAGAAGGTCCTTTCTGCTGTGGTGAAGCTGCTTCAGAACATGGCTGATAGTGATCCACCAGACTCTGCAGCAGGTGATGCCCGGATGCTCTTGCGTAGCATAGATTTTGAATTTATGCTATGCATGGAGATTGCCACACCTGTCTTCAATGAGACTGCCATCGCATCTGCTTCACTTCAGAGAAAAGACCTTGACTTGTCAGCATCATACACCATTGTGGAGGGAGTCATACAAAGAGTGAAAGCAATGAGGAAGGATGAGGAGTTCAAGGTCCTTTTCTCAAAAGCAAAAGGGCAAGCAGAGGCAGCAGGCATTGAGGTACCAGAAGAAATACCTGGACAAACAAGACGCAGGAAGGTACCTCAAAGGTACAGGTATAGCTCTCAATCTGCTACGGAGGACTACCAAGTCCAAGACTTGGAGGAGCACTACCGGGGAAAGGTGTTCTTTACCTTTCTTGACATACTCTCCCATGAGCTACACCGAAGATTCAAAGGGAAGGATGACACGCCTACTGGGTCAATCCTATCAGATCTTCACTGCCTTACCATCTCAAGTCACTGGAAGGGCATGACAAACGACACAGCTGCTGTATCTGTCAGAGATGTGTGCCAGTTTTATGATGTAGAGGAAGAGAATGTTGTCACCGAACTCAAGGTATTCCACTCTTCATATGCTCTCCCCTCCAACAATGTCAAAGCTGCGCTTAAGTGCCTTAAAGACAATGATGTGGAATCTGTTTTCCCAAATATAACCATGCTCATACAAATCTGTCCATGAAAATAACCAACATATATTCATTAGAGGTGATAGAGGAGAGGACAGAGAATGGCAGGAGGGAGGAGTCAGGTGGTACAATATAGTAAGTTTAATGGAGAGAATGGGGAAGATAGGGAGGGGGAGGGAGAGAAAGAGAGGGAGAGAAGGAGAGGACAGGAGGAGAGGACAGGATGAGAGAAGGAGTAAAGGACAGGAGGAGAGAAGGAGAGGAGAGGACAGGAGGAGAGAAGGAGTGGACAGGAGGAGAGAAGGGGAGTATAGGAGGAGAGAAGGGGAGTACAGGAGGAGAGTAGGGGAGTATAGGAGGAGAGAAGGGGAGGAGAGAATGAGAGGAGAGGGAGTACAGGAGGAGAGGACATGAGGAGAGAAGGGGAGGAGCGAGAAAGGAAGAAGCTCAACGGCACTCGAATTAACTTTAACTGTTAAACTGTTTTATGAAATAAAAATGTTAAAGGTGTATTGTTCCCTGTGTGTTTTTATCATAGAGGTGTGGTTATACTATTAATCTGGATTGTCTATGTTATTCTAATGTTAATCTTAATCAAGGATGAAGATTATTTCATCATACATGACGCATCATAGCTTTTTGCTTACTGATGGGGTCCCATGTTGTGCAGTAGGTGCCCTTTTTTATTTTCGCCCCTGCCCTTCAAACAGCCTGAGTCCGCCACTGCCTGGGACACAGGAAGAACATACTGACTGAACTGTCCTGGGGCACAGGAAGAACATACTGACTGAACTAAACTTAACCCTTCTAACCTTAACCAACTCCGAAACAATGCCTAAACTTAACCCTAACCTTAACCAACTCCGAAACAATGCCTAAACTTAACCGGCGAAAGAATGCATGTTAAAAAAAAATAATAATAATTGAAGGGATTCAAACTTGTCACCAACGCACTGCAGGATACACAGCAAGGCAGCGAACCAGTTGAGCTAGCCATCGATGTTAAAAGAGGGGGAATTACGGCTACATAATGCTGCATAATGACGCGTCCTGCGTCACAGGAAGAACATACTGACTGAACTGTCCTGGAGCACAGGAAGAACATACTGACTGAACTGTCCTGGGACACAGGAAGAACATACTGACTGAACTGTCCTGGAGCACAGGAAGAACATACTGACTGAACTGTCCTGGGACACATGAATGACTCACTGACTGAACTGTCCTGGGACACAGGAAAAACATACTGACTGAACTGTCCTGGGACACAGGAAGAACATACTGACTGAACTGTCCTGGAGCACAGGAAGAACATACTGACTGAACTGTCCTGGGACACAGGAAGAACATAATGTGAATTCTTAAAATAGGTGGTATTCCCCTTTACTTGACCAACTGATTGGTTGACTGAATGATTGATACCACTACCTAGCGACAGCCTTAGCGACCAGGTAGGTGAGTTCGGCCATGTTGAGGACCATGCAGATGCAGGAGGTGGTCGCCATGAAGACGGTGAAGATGGTCTTCTCTGTCGGACGAGACACGAAACAGTCCACCAGGTTGGGACACGGCCACTGGTCACAATGAAGCAGCCTGGGCATCTGGAAGCCATCGTAGACTGCATATAGAGCATACCTACAGACCAGTGGAGGTTATTGCATGACAACTAGTGCGGCAGTACTTCACTAGTAATATACAGACAAAAAAAATTATTATTAATATACATATATATTTATTTTTATTTTTTATTATTATTATTATTATTATTATTATTATTATTATTATTATTATTATTATTTTTTTATTAGAAATGTTTTCCTCTGTGAACAATGGCAGTGAATTTGAACAAAAACAATGCCAGTGAATTTTGTTTTCTTCAAAAATGTCCAAGTGACAGCTCTGAGCTCTCTGACCTGACTGCAGTAATGGCCAGCTGTCAATCACTTACTGCTAAAATAGTTGCACGGGTTGGGCTTAAGAATATAATTATCCAATCAAAATAGGCTATTTGAGTTTTTAAAAGGTGGGTAGTGAGGTGGAGCGCACTAGATTGATTGGCCGTGCCACACAAACTTAAGATCCAATCAGAGACGCACAGCGATATCGGCCAGAACTCGGCCGTTGGCAAACTGCCTGAGACTTTCTTTTATTTTTTTCCTCTTTTTTTTTTTTTTTTATTGAATGAATTTGAGTTTTTAAGAACATGTTTATTATAAAAGCGAACAGTTTTAGTATCTATAAAGGTAAGATTACTTTGTGTAAAGTCATCCTGTTTAGAGACTTTGTCTCACGGCTCAGCTGTCCTCGCGGGGGAGGAGTTTGATTTACATGTAAATGAATGAATGCAGGCAGCCAGGCAGGCTCGTTCTGCTTTGTTTACAAAATCAGCTGTTTAGCCATTAGCCATTAGCTGCTAAACTAGCGTTAGAGTCGAGGAAAAGCAATTGATGCTTTGGATCTAATGAACGAGGGCCTATTGGACTTTGTTACACAGCTGTTCTCAAGTGGATTTCATGGAGGGGATATGTCATGCGTTTATGCAAAAGTGCAAAATAAGTCTCTCCTCTCGATCTAACGTTAGCTAGCCGCACAACCGGTAGCTAATGTGACTGTCTATGAAGTATACACTTGATAACTGGTGATGTGCTGCTCTCACTCTCGCAACTGTGTGTATGTGTCCCGTATTTCACTGTATGCCCTGGTATGTATGTGACAGCACCTGAGATGACAAGAAGGTTTGATTGATTGGTCACCGTTCAGGACTTTGTGGAATTCAAAAAGATAACCGAAACAGACCCAACAGATGTTTTTTGTATTGTAGTATGTTTCAATTTAACACAACTTTAGTATGTACTTTCTGAGTACAAAAAAGGTATACAAAGTATACTTTTAGAAAATATACTTAAGTAGGGCCTATACTTTTTATTTTTTGCTTGGAGTTGTTTTTCCTATGATGATGGTGAGTACATGGTCTACAATGATAACAAACCTTTTAAACTACCAACACAAGTACATCAACCTGTAAATTATGGTGAGTTCAAGGGGAATCAGAAGATCTGTCGCAACTTCTGCTTTCAAATTCTGACCTTAGATTTATCACTGGTGACACTTATGTTACAGTTATGGTACCATCATTGTGTCCTGTATCATAAGGTTGGTCCTCTCTGGCAGAGGGACAGTCTCTTATCATACAGGACACAATGATGGAACCATAACTGGAGGAGTTTGATTTACATGTGAATGAATGAATGCAGGCAGCCAGGCAGGCTCGTTCTGCTTTGTTTACAAAATCAGCTGTTTAGCCATTAGCCATTAGCTGCTAAACTAGCGTTAGAGTCGAGGAAAAGCAATTGATGCTTTGGATCTAATGAACGAGGGCCTATTGGACTTTGTTACACAGTTGTTCTCAAGTGGATTTCGTGGAGGGGATATGTCATGCGTTTATAAGTAAGTGCAAAATAAGTCTCTCCTCTCGATCTAACGTTAGCTAGCCGCACAACCGGTAGCTAATGTGACTGTCTATGAAGTATACACTTGATAACTGGTGATGTGCTGCTCTCACTCTCGCAACTGTGTGTATGTGTCCCGCATTTCACTGTATGCCCTGGTATGTATTTGACAAATAAACCTCTTGATTCTTGAGTTAGTTACTGTAGAGCAGACATCATCTATATCAGCTGGTTGTACTAGTAGAGCTTTGGTTGAGAGAGATACAGTGCTGTGTAACTAGGAGAGATATGAGGACTGTGTGTGTGTGTAACTAGGAGAGATATGAGGACTGTGTGTGTGTAACTAGGAGGGATATGAGGACTGTGTGTAACTAGGAGGGATATGAGGATTGTGCGTGTGTGTAACTAGGAGGGCTATGAGGATTGTGTGTGTATGTAACTAGGAGGGATATGAGGACTGTGTGTAACTAGGAGGGATATGAGGACTGTGTAACTAGGAGGGATATGAGGATTGTGTGTATGTGTAACTAGGAGGGATATGAGGACTGTGTAACTAGGAGGGATATGAGGATTGTGTGTGTAACTAGGAGGGATATGAGGACTGTGTGTAAGTTAGTGCTCCCACCAGTATCTCACTATGATTATAGTTAGTGCTCTCATCACTATATAACTATGGAAAATGAAAATGCAGACATCTGGCACAAACCGCTGTGCGGGGACACAGATGTGTTTGAAACAGTGAGGATGAGAAATGGTCTGATCTTGCTGTAAACAAATTGTTTTTGGTTTGCCTTCTTGACTAAGCTATTGTTGTGATGTGTGTACGTGAGGTGTGTGTCAAGAGTTACTCCAAGGTATTTATTACTAGTGCCTGTTGTCCTTAACTGTAGTGTCTGTCTGCTGTCTTCAGAACCACACTGTGTGTCTGTACTTCTTTATTATCTCCCGTCCTCCCCAATTTTTGAACTCACCAGCCACTACTGACACACACATTGGGGGATGTTTTATAAATATAATATAATATAATAATTTGTGCTTCACCAAAAAATTTGGTCAGCAGCCACCACTGCATCAGACAGACAAGCTGCATATAGAGCACAACTAAAGACACACACATACTGCATATAGAGCACAGACACACACACAGTGCATATAGAGCTTACAGACAGACACACACACAGTGCATATAGAGCTTACAGACAGACACACACACATAGTGCATATCGCTGCTGTCGGGACAAAACCTCATAACTCCAAAAACCCAACTTTTCAGCAGATGAAAAAAACGAACACAGATTTGAGGGTGAATAGAGTTAGGAGATTTAGACAGATGGAGGATGATCTACGGAGTTGATTTATATAATAAAAAAAAATTCAAAAAATGGAGTTATGAGGTTTTGTCCCGACAGCAGCGATATTATAGAGCATACAGACAGACACACACATAGTGCATATAGAGCATACAGACAGACACACACATAGTGCATATAGAGCTTACAGACAGACACACACATAGTGCATATAGAGCATACAGACAGACACACACATAGTGCATATAGAGCATACAGACAGACACACACACAGTGCATATAGAGCATACAGACAGACACACACACATAGTGCATATAGAGCTTACAGACAGACACACACATATTGCATATAGAGCTTACAGACAGACACACACATAGTGCATATAGAGCTTACAGACACACACACAGTGCATATAGAGCATACAGACACACACACATAGTGCATATAGAGCTTACAGACACACACATAGTGCATATAGAGCTTACAGACACACACACATAGTGCATATAGAGCTTACAGACAGACACACATAGTGCATATAGAGCTTACAGACAGACACACACATAGTGCATATAGAGCTTACAGACACACACACATAGTGCATATAAAGCTTACAGACAGACACACACACATAGTGCATATAGAGCATACAGACAGACACACACATAGTGCATATAGAGCTTACAGACAGACACACACACAGTGCATATAGAGCATACAGACAGACACACACATAGTGCATATAGAGCTTACAGACAGACACACATAGTGCATATAGAGCATACAGACAGACACACACACACATAGTGCATATAGATCATACCTACAGACACACAGGCTGCATAGAGCATACAGACAGACAATAATAATAATAATAATAATAATAATAATAATAATAATAATAATAATAATAATAATAATAATAATAATAATAATAATAATAATAATAATAATAATAATAATAATAATAATAATAATAATAATAATAATAATAATAATAATAATAATAATAATAATAATAATAATAATAATAATAATAATAATAATAATAATAATAATAATAATAATAATAATAATAATAATAATAATAATAATAATAATAATAATAATAATAATAATAATAATAATAATAATAATAATAGATTTCATGTATATAGCACACTTTAAACTCAGTGAGCTCTCAAGGTGTTTCACAGCAGAAGGAAAATAAAATAAAAAATAAAATAAAAGGTTTAAAACATGAACACATTCAAATGAATAAAATAAAAAGATAAGAAAAAAAGAAAAAGGTTTAAAACATAAAAAAAAAAAAAAATTTAAAATGAATAAAAGAAAAAGAAAAAAAACAAAACACAGAGGAGTAGATTAAAAACAGGCCCTAGTGGTATGACTGACACCTATTAGACCACACAGACAGATACAGAGACACTCACATGAACCCTCCCTCCAGCAGCAGCCTGAGCAGCAGGCTGAGGGCGTAGCTCCACCACAGCGGGCCGGTTATCGGGAGTCTCCGCCTCCTAATGTTCTCCAGCTCCGCCTCCTGAGCGGTCTTGTTGCCCTGGAAACTCCCCCCTCTGGGGCCCTGCTGTAAGAACGTTTCACATCTCTATGATTAGTAACATGTCACTGTTTCACATCTCTATGATTAGTAACATGTCACTGTTTCACATCTCTATGATTAGTAACATGTCACTGTTTCACATTTCTATGATTAGTAACATGTCACTGTTTCACATCTCTATGATTAGTAACATGTCACTGTTAATAAATAATAATTTAGGACCTGCTCAGAGGTCATCAATCGGCATGCATGCAGATGCATGAATGCGATTCGTCTCTGCGATTAACCCATCCCATCGTCCTTCCCCCCAAGCGCAGCCGGGAGCAGACAGGCGCAACGTGAGCCGCGCCAGGGGACCAATCCAAGTGCTCCTGTCCGTCTTCGTCAAGGACGCCACAGCGTTAGCAATCTTGTTGTTGTGCATGTTTTTCCATTGGGTTTATCTTATCGGGGGGGAAACCCTTGCGAGCACGGGGAGAACATGCAAACTCCACACAGAAAGGCCTGGGAGATACCCCACCTGGGTAACTGGCATCATGGAAACCTGGTCCCAAGCAGGAATCGAACCCTGGACCTTCTTGCTGTGAGGCGACAGTGTTTGACCACTACACCACCGTGCCGTCACTGTTTCACATCTCTATGATTAGTAACATGTCACTGTTTCACATCTCTATGATTAGTAACATGTCACTGTTTCACATCTCTATGATTAGTAACCTTGCACTGCGGGATCACATGAGAATCCATCTATTCAGGCTTCAAGTTATGCGCTTGTGCCCAAACTATAGTGGTTCAGACCAATCAGTTCAGACCAATCAGTTCAGACCAATCAGTTCAGACCAATCAGTTCAGAACAGTCCTTTGAGGAACTACAGTCATCTCCAGATTGAAACACATACCTTGATGTCAGGCCTCAGAGCGCCTACTGTAGTGACCTTTCACCTTGATGTCAGGCCTCAGAGCACCTACTGTAGTGACCTTTCACCTTGATGTCAGGCCTCAGAGCACCTACTGTAGTGACCTTTCACCTTGATGTCAGGCCTCAGACCTACTGTAGTGACCTTTCACCTTGATGTCAGGCCTCAGAGCACCTACTGTAGTGACCTTTCACCTTGATGTCAGGCCTCAGAGCGCCTACTGTAGTGACCTTTCACCTTGATGTCAGGCCTCAGAGCGCCTACTGTAGTGACCTTTCACCTTGATGGCAGGCCTCAGAGCGCCTACTGTAGTGACCTTTCACCTTGATGTCAGGCCTCAGAGCGCCTACTGTAGTGACTTACCCACAGCCGTAAAAAATGTGAATCCCTACCCACCTTCAAAACCGCTCTCAAAGAGCACCTACGGGAGGCTGCTATTCGAAACTCATGTCATAAATGTCCTTATGAATTGAAAATGGGGGACGAAAGTCTTTCTCCGGTCTGCATCCCCTTAACGATGTTCTATGAATACTAGTGACGCTCAGCGTCATCTGCACATATCTCACTTTGTGCATATGCACTGAATAAAAACTCACAATGTACCTTTACATACCAACATTCATCTGGCCACACCCCTATCCGCTACCTTCATAAGCAGGTGTGTGGCCCCACACTCGCCTCCTTCCCAATCTTTCACCACAAGGCAAGATCAAAGGCCGCAGTGGCGTCTAGACGCTGAGCATCACTAGTATTCATAGAACTACGGTTATATTCATGACCTATCGTTCTATATCATACTAGCTTCGGCTCAGCGTCATCTGCACAACGGGAGCTGAGCGGGAGCTTGAAGCTCGACAAATGTACCCCACTGAGGCCCCCCACAACCATCAGAACCGGGGAGGACCGAGCCCCCCGACCCTCCCTAATGGAGGATACCCTCCCTATTGGAGGACGGGAGGGAGACGGATCCGACCGTGCGAAGAGGAACTCGAGCAACTCAACGCACAGGGTGAGCAGACCGTGGCTTGATCCCACGACTACGCACACGCACAACCCGCATGCCACCAGGGAACGAACGGAAGGAACAAACCTCGTTACCGCCCCCAAAATCACGGGGTCAAGAGCAAACTCAACCCCGTGGCAAGGCCGTAGCAGCGGAGCGCGAAAGGAAGACCCAGACCCACTGAAGGGACTGGATCCCCCGGAAAAAGGGGGCCCGGAGAGGTCAACGACGCCACAGCATCAAGACCTCACCAGGCGGTCACTAGTGACACCGCCCCCCACATCGCCAGCGTATTCGGACAGGGCCCATCCAAGAGCAGGCCCTTCCCCCCACTAGCACGCCGCCTGGCACACTGACCCTGGCATACTCAGGCAGTCAGCATGGCTGTAACTCGAAGCACTCAAGAGGCTACACTACAGCGGGAGCAGGCAGCGCACCGGGGAGATGACCTCCAGAAGAGGTCGATCCCTCAATCCAGGCAGCAGGCACTTGACCCAAGCCTGGAGCACTGCGGACGAGACAGGCACCAAAGGGGTCAACTGAAAACAGCAGCCCGGCAGAAGGGGCGTATGCTGGCATTGTTGCGCACCATGACAAAGGCTCCACAAAAAAAAACCCAACCCAGAGGGGTCGAGGCAGAGAAGGCTGACACGATTGGCAGACGTCATGAACGTGCAGGGGCACACTCAACCGGGTAACCCGGGAGTTGACTCCGCTCCAACACACCAGGGAATCAACCACCCTGTAGGTACCATATGTGGTGGTTGTTCCTATAACCCCTCAAGAAAAAACTCCAAAACACACCTGCGGGTATACACTGGCTATACCGCAGTACAAGTGTTTCAGTTTTCAAAAAGGGGTTATCCCAGGCCTACGGGTCGACGAAACACAACTTCGGACCGGGCCCGGCGGACCGGGAAGCACACAGGGATGCCAGAGGAGGTCCATAAGACCACCCCAACAGCCCCCTCTTCGCCATGCGTAAGAGAGGGGCGAAAAGAATGGAGAACCAGCCCCTTTATGATAGCACAGGGTACAACATGTACCCAACAAAGGGTCTCCATAACGCCCAACCCTGTGACACCCGGGCCGACGCGGCATTTTTCCCCCTGAAAAAAGCACAAGTCCCTCAGGGTACCAGAACAGAAGATCTGCGTCCCCGGCGGACAACGGGTTAAGTTCAAGTTCTTTAATAGTTGTCATACAGAAGTACAGAATACTTTCATACAAAATGCTTCTTACTGTTACGCTCCAGAGACTGTGCTAGACAAGATAGTATCAAATAACATAATAACATAATATAGCATGAATTTAGAAGAAGAAAATGAGGTCACAGTTGTTCGGTATAGACATATGTACAATGTTCTGAGTTACCATATAATATACAATACACAACTATGCAGTGTACTAATGTACAGTACTATCTAGTGCAAAGCAGAAATGGGATGAGGTACAATTTTAGGTACAATTTACAGTAAGGTGTACGAGTTGTAGTGCAATCCTTCATCCATAAATATAAAGTGTGGGGAGTGGGTGCTACAGTGTGTTTGTTTAAAGTGGGTGTGTGCTATAAAGTGTGTGTAGTGGGTGCTACAGTGTGTTTGTTTAAAGTGAGTGTGTGCGTGTGGATGTGTGTGCTATGTGTGTTTGGTGGTTGTTGTTGTGTAGTGTTCATTCATTGTTCGTTTAGCAGCCTGATGGCCTGGGGATAGAAGCTACTTCTGAGTCTTTCTGTGCTCGCCTTGAGACTCCTGTATCGCTTGCCTGACGGCAGCAGTTCAAAGAGGCAGTTGTTCGGGTGGCTCGAGTCCTTAATAATTCTCTTAGCCTTCCCCTTGCAACGCTTGTAGTAAATGTTCTGGAGGGTGGGGAGCCCCCCTCCAATTGTGCGTTCGGCTGAACGTGTCACTCTTTGTAGTCTGCTTTGGTCTTTTGCAGTGCTATTCCCAAACCAGGAGGTGATGTTGCCGGTCAAGATGCTCTCTATTGTACATGAGTAGAAGTTCTTAAGGATCTTCTGGCTGACTTGGAACTTCCTTAGGCGCCTGAGGAAGTAGAGGCGTTGTCGTGCCTTCTTCACCACACTGTTAGTGTGTATGGTCCATTTCAAGTCCTCGGATATGTGGGCTCCGAGGTACTTGAAGCTGTTGACTCTCTCAACCGGTGCCCCGTCGATGCTGAGGGGGCTGTAGTCCTTGACCCCCGACCTCCTGAAGTCCACAATCATCTCCTTTGTTTTGCTGACGTTCAGGGAGAGGCTGTTTTCCTGGCACCATCCCGCCAGGACCTTGACCTCTTCCAGGTAGGCCCTCTCGTCGTTGGCAGAGATCAGGCCCACCACCACTGTGTCGTCAGCAAATTTGACGATTGTATTGCTACTCCGCTGAGCCACACAGTCGTGTGTGTACAGGGAGTAGAGGAGGGGACTCAGAACACAGCCCTGGGGGGCCCCTATGTTGAGGGTGATGGATGAGGAGGTGCAGTTGCCTGCTCTCACCACCTGGGGTCTGCCAGTCAGGAAGTCCAAGACCCACTGGCAGAGGTCATAGCCCAAGCCCAGGTCCCTGAGCTTGGCTATGAGTATGGAGGGGACTATGGTATTGAATGCCGAGCTGTAGTCGATGAATAGCATTCTCACATAGTTCCCCTGCCTCTTGTCCAGGTGTGATGCTGCTGTGTGCAGCACATGGGATATGGCGTCCTCCGTGGACCTGTTGGGGCGGTATGCAAATTGCAGGGGGTCCATGTTGATGGGGAGGGAGGAGCAGATGTAGCCCTTTACTAGCTTCTCAAAGCACTTCATGGCTATGGAGGTGAGAGCTACAGGGCGGTAGTCGTTGAGGCAAGCAGGCTTGGATTTTTTGGGTACAGGGATAATAGTGGACTTCTTCAGGCAGGTGGGGATGACAGCCTGTTCTAAGGACAGGTTAAATATGTCAGTGAATACTGGGGCCAGTTGGTCGGCACAGACTTTTAGGACGCGGCCGGGGATGCCGTCCGGACCTGCTGCCTTCCTGATATTCACTTTTTTAAAGGTCCGCCTCACCTCATGCTCTGTTACCCTGAACACTGCGCCTCCATCAGCAGCCGACCCCCCCCCCCCATTGCCGAGGCTTGTGAGCTGGTGTTGTTATTACCAGCATCAAACCTCGCATAGAAGGTATTGAGGTCGTTTGCTAAGGAGATGTCACTGTTCAGTTTGAGGGAGGCGCCTTTGTAGTCTGTCATCGTTTTGAGCCCCTGCCACATAGCTCTAGAGTCAGCTTGTTCAAACTGGAGTTCAATTTTATCCCTGTAGCGCCGTTTGGCCTCTGACACTGTCCTCCTTACGTTGTGTTGCGCCACCTTGTGGTCGTTCATGTTGCCTGCCACTAGGCCGTCATTGTATGCTTTGGTGCGCTCTCTCAGAGCTTCACGGACGGATTTGTCTACCCAGGGTTTTTGATTTGGGTAAACTTTCATTTTGGTAGTGGGGATTGTTTCTTTCACCCTAGTACAGACATAGTCCAGCACTGTCTCCGTGTAGGCATTAATGTTATCTGTGTCGCGGAATACAATCCAGTCTGTGTTGTGAAACACTGACACTAGTGTATCCTCTGACGTCACATCCCATTTCTGCACCTCTCGCGAGACTACGGGAGTACTTTTAATTCTTTGTCTGTACTTTGGTGTAAGGAAAATGGATGCGTGATCTGACTTGCCAAAGCCACTATCAGAATGAGCCTTGTAGCCACCTTTAAATTGCGTGTAACAGTGATCTAGGATGTTACCGCCTCTGGTGTTGCAAGTCACATGCTGGTAGAAATCAGGCAATACCTTTCTCAGATTGGCGCTATTGAAATCTCCCAGTACTAAAATGGCGGCGTTAACGTTCGTCGCTTGTATATTGTTTACCTCGTCGTGTAGTCTGGAGAGCGCGGCGTTGTTGTTGGCTTGCGGTGGAATATACACTCCGACCAGGATGATCGCCGTTAACTCCCTCGGGAGGAAGAAAGGACGACACTTGATGGTTATATATTCCAGTTCTGGGGAGCAGTGATTGGATAATTCCTTCACATTCGTTGGATCACTCCAATTTTTGTTAAACATGAAGGCAATACCTCCACCACGTTGTTTACCGGACTCTGATTGTGTCCGATCCTTCCTATGGATAAAGAAGTGATCCGCTGGTTGAATCGCGTGATCTGGAACCTCCGGTGTTAGCCATGTTTCGGTGAAGCAAAGGACATTGCAGTCCCTAACGTCTCTTTGATATTGAATCCTTGCTCGGATGTCATCCAGTTTATTGTCTATTGATTGTACATTGGCTAGCAATATACTGGGAAGTGGTGTACGGTGTCGTCTGGATCTCAGCCTGTTTCGGATCCCAGCCCTTTTTCCTCGTCTTCGCGGCGGCTTCTGGTGGTCTTGTCCATGGCCGGCATAACAAAGGATCTCGGCGGGCCATTTCTGCTGTTCAGCGATCCGATCCAGAGAGCAATCCAAACGGTAAGTTTTTCTTAATCCAATGTCAATGATTGACTGACGGTCATACACATATAATGCACCAACAGTTGGTGCAAATAAAACTCCTAATACTATAAAAATTAACAAAATAAAGCACAGTCTCGTCGGAGCGATCAGAGAGGCAGCCATCAGAGCAGCGCCAGGATCACATTAACTGACCTGGACCAGCGTGACCAGAACCAGTCCCGTGCCCTAATCACGCCGACATCCCCACTCCAAGAGAGGGGGTAGGTACGCGTGTCGATCTAAAACATTAAAGAGGGCGCCACCCAGATGGTCCCATTCGTACCGCGCTCAGTGGCCCACCCCAAGGGCGTGAGACCCCTCTACCTATGTTTTGATCTATTCCGTTAACATCCCCCAGATATGAATGAGAATTCGTCGAGACCTAGTAACAGGCGCTCGGAAGAGATAACGAGCAACCAAGGCGTACCAGCCTCACGCGTGATTCTTATCAGAAACACCCCGAGCCAGCACTATGTACGCGTCGAGACCCAAACACATCAATGGATAGTCTAACAAGACACCAGACATTATTCCTCCAAGTCGCCTGGGAGAACGACAAGGAGCCGTCGTGCTTCATGTTCTTTCCTCTTTTTATTAAAAAAGAAAGAAAACACAGACTGACATGAATCCCATGTGACGCGGCTGAGGGTAATTTTTTTTCTTCATTTTTACATCCCGCCACCCTCACCACGTGAGCCATGAATTGAAAAGTCACGGTAACATTGAGCCATGTGACCAACAGACTCAAGTTACACATATATCGAGCGTAGCAGAACACCAAGTTCCTACGCTCTGCCCTGACAACTTGACAATAACAGAACCATACATGGGTCTGAAAAAACTCACAGAAGCCGTCATCCAATAGAAACGTGCCCAGTGACATATTCTATGACGGGGGGAATCCCATGACTCAACTGCCCGTGATAGGTGCGGAGTCAGGGAAACCCTCCCCCCCCCGCGCTGCCTAACAGCTTGGCCGGACCGAATGAAAAAAGAGGGTCAAAAAAACCTGACCAATCAGAAGAGGGAAGGAGGGGTTTATCCGGTAGCCCCTCGCAAGCCCAACCCTCGAATACGACAACAACAAATAGCCATATGATACCTTAAGTAGCCAGTATGCTAATGAACAGCGCAAAGCTAACTCAATGCACGCTAGCCACAGACAAGTCTGTGAACAGGGTTTATAACAAGGCCAAAGTTTTATATGTGTGAACCCGACACCCGTGTTTATGTTGCAAGACACAGAAGATTTGATAGAGAGAGAGAGCGGCCTGAAAGACCGCGGTACCTTTACACACACAAGCATTACTGCAGACCAACACAATAGTGTTGCAGCTCAATATCACTGTTTAAGCAACAGAGCACACAACTAACTTCTACCTTTATGTGAAGAACCTAATCTTCAGGTCGAGGCAGAAAAAACCTTTTTCAACCGAGTATAAGCTGCAGGCCTTGCTTAAGCTCTATAACATGAAATGTAGCGACCAACAAGACTATAAGTCTAGCCCTTCTATCAAACCCACACTAGCGAAGGTTCACACATCGTATCCCCATCATATGTAGTGAATAAACACACAGTTTGTAACAAAATACAGTCCCTCCTAGCAGGGACCTTTTATTTTAGACAAAAATCATATGTTGGGCCGGGAAGGGAACAGGGGGAACCAATAGAGGGAAAAAGTTACTAGCGACGCCTGCCACGAGCCGCTCGGGGTTTGCCACCCCGGGGAGCCCCGGAGGGACGGTAAAGGACTGGAGGCTGGTCTCAACGATCCCTACCGTCACCTCCGAGCGTGGATGGGCCGGCTGCAGTGGCCGAGGCGCCCTCTCTCCTCCTGGCCTTCTTCGCTGAAGGACCAGCAGTGGCGGTGGTAGCAGCGGCGGCTTCGGCGGCAGAACCTCGACGACGAGCCTTCCGTCTGACTCCACCGGCGACATCGGGCGGGGGGAAATGAGGCTGGAGCACGGAACGCTCCTCCTGCATTTCCCTGCAGGTTGAGGTCATCAGCTGCAACGCCGACCCGAAGAGCCCAACATCGGAGAGGGGTGGCGTCAGAAGTGGAGTCCTCTTCCTCTCCGGCACACGCGCCTGCTCCAGCCAAAGGTGGCGCTGGGCTAGAGTGGCCAGGGCGCATACTTTCCCAGCGGCGACGGCTTGCAGCTGGATCAGATGCAGGATGGCTCCTGCCGCCTGGGCGAGCTGATCACGTTGCACTTCGGTCAGCTCTGTACCGCCCGTCATTATCCCGGACATGAATCTCGCCAGCTGCGCGATGTTAGACGTGGCAGCCAGAGATTGAGTCGCGGAGATGAATGACTGGTCACTCCAGTAAGCCAACCGCCTCGCCGATTTCCTGTGGGGAACCGGCTTCCGTAAAGGCTCCCACACCACCTCAGGACAAAGGAGAGCTGCCATCGGCCTATCAAGCTGAGGCACCCCCTCCTTTATACCTTCTACCAAACCCACCACCCTCGTGACTCGCACGTAGGCGGGGGTGAGGCCCGTGATGTGGGAGACCACCTGTCCCTGACGGACGTAGGCATCCATTGAGGGGGAAAATGGGCAGACAACGCCCGTCTCTCTCACAGGACGACGTTGCCATAGATGACCTATGAGATCATCAGGGACAGGAACAGGCAGTGGCTGCAACAGCGGTACACCGTTTGCGACTGCCGCCGCCGCCATGAGCTCGGGGAACAAAGCACGCAGTTCCCCCTGCACACTTTCCCCCACCAAGCTCGCGTCCCTCACATGCGGCAGACTACTGGACATCGCAGAGCCACATTCCGATTTGGCTGATAGCTGAGTCGGAGGTTCTAACCCAACATCAGCATACGAGGGACCCCAAGGAGACCTATCACCCCCCGCCAGTGTAACCTGGACGGGAGGCGGACATGTCTCCACCGGGGCGTCAAACAAGAACCCGTCTGCCTCTACCATATAGTCCTCAGTTTCCATCGGCCACGGAGAAGCAGACGCATCCTCATCCGGCTCCAGCAACTCCCCAAAACCAGGCCATTTGCGTCTACAAGCCACCATCTTACGACGGGAGCGAGCAGACGCAAAAAGTTTGCGTCTTAAATCCTCCGCCACCAGAGGAGCCGGCCGCCCAACAGCGGACGACTCTCCGGCGGCAAAGGAACCAGAGCAGGAACCAGGCCATCTCACAGGAGACGGCGCTGGTGCACCAGCTCCTTGGAGAGGCAAACTACCTACGGGACGCCTAATGGGGGCGGATGCCGTCCACGACAGTGGCGTCAACCCCGCTCCAAGACGTACGGCAGAGGAGGAAATTAAGAACCGCTGGTGAAGGGTAACGTTGCTAGCGCGACCCTCCGAGGTAAACATTATGACTTAGCTTTTTTCTTTGTAAAAGTATTAGAGAAAGAAAAAAGCAAGAAAAAATTTAAACACGTAACTCAACTTTCTTAAGCTTAATACCCTTGTCAAGTGTTTGGTATACAGGCACTTTCTTGTGGTGAAAGTGAAGAAGGAGGCGAGTGTGGGGCCACACACCTGCTTATGAAGGTAGCGGATAGGGGTGTGGCCAGACGAATGTTGGTATGTAAAGGTACATTGTGAGTTTTTATTCAGTGCATATGCACGAAGTGAGATTAGTGCAGATGACGCTGAGCAGAAGCTAGTATGATATAGAACAATTGTGTGTATTCAGCCGTACTGTATTCTACCTATTCTGCAATCTGTTAATAAAGTTTTCAATCAATTCAATCAATCAATCAATCAATCAATCAATCAATCAATCAATCAATCAATCAATCAATCAATCAATCAATCAATCAATCAATCAATCAAACCGTTCACCTTGATGTCAGGTATATTTTATATTGTTTATCTCCTCTGTTTGGAGTCAGTTGCATCATGTCTGTATGTATGTGTCTGTGGCTGCAGTGTGGGTGTGAGCCCAAGACAAAATTCCCAGCTGATGGGACAATAAAGTGACTCTTGACTCTTGACTTGACCTTTCAAATGCAAATGCAAAAGGACAGAACTCATCTCAGTCCTTGACCAGCTATATGTATGTTAATTACGACAGGACAGCCGTTTCAATTCTACACCTAGTGGTAGAATTACCCAAATTGTGGAAGAAGACACCGTTCACCTTTCTACTAAATAGATGCGTTTGGAACAGGAGACGACTGGCGATTGTCAAGTTTTAAACTGTGGATACCAAACAGAGAAGGTAAAGACGACTTTGAACTGCTGAACAGTAATCCAGAACTATTTTATTGCACTGTAAAAAAAATATTTTATCTATTCTATTCTACTATTTTATTGCACTGCACTATTGCACTATTTTACTCTGTCTATTTTATCTTACTCTTTTTATTATTGTCTATTTAAAACTGAATCAAACCATAAACAAGGTGGCCTGTTGTGATGTTAGATCCTAATGTGAAAAACTGTTATTTTATATGTCTGCACTTTATGTGCTAATTTTTTCTGTTGTGAAGCACTTTGAGCTGCAGTTTCTGTATGAAAGATGCTATACAAATAAAGTTTATTATTATTATTATTATTGTAGCCAATAAGAAAACCAACATCCAGGCTTTGTTTCAGTTGGCCTTCTTCAGTGTGAACCTTTACCTCCTTGACTACTGTGAGGATTGGTTCGTTCCCCGCCACACGCTCCTTTAAGGTACTGTGTTGATTGGTGCATTCCCCGCCACACGCTTCTGGAGCGAGTACCAATTCCAGCACGCACCTGTCATAGTTTGTGATTAGCGCCCAGAGGCTTCTTATACTGGGACCTTCTTTCAATCGATGTCGGGTCGTTTTGAATACTACTGCTTCTGCCTGCTTTCCCCCCGTTGTTGTGCCTCATTTACTTTCCCTCCAGGACATCTTTGGATTGCCGCTGGTGAATACCTTGTTCCTCCGTTTGGAGCTACGCCTCGTTGCCCGCTTAAGCGTTTGCGCTTTGGTGAGTTGGAACCAAACTCTTTTTGAATTATCTGTTTTTGTGTGTTTGGATAACACTGAAGAGTATCGTTTTTGTTTGCACTGGACTCAGCTAAATTGTGTGTTTTGGATAACACTGAAGAGTATCGTTTTTGTTTGTACTGGACTCAGCTAAATTGTGTGTTTTGGATAAACACTGAAGAAGTACCATTTTGTTTTGTTCTGGACTCAGCTAAGGGAGGACAGAACTGCACTGCCTCTGTGTACTGTTGGACTGTTGTTGATCTCTCTCTCTCTCTCTCCGTTTCCACCTCGAGTTGAAGCTGGGAGTATCTGCAGAGCCGCAACGGCGTCAACGCCGATTCCCCACCTCTAACACCAAGAGGATCTGCAGAGCCGCAGATAACTCTGCCGAAGGCAGTCTCCTTTTTTGTTGTTCGAAATTGTTACTTGACTCTTTTTGACTCTGTAAATAAATACGCCCTAGTATTTGGCTAACTCTGAACTACCTGTCTGTGCCGTGCTGTTGAGGTCGGTTTCAAACCCTAACAACTACAGACAACAGCCAGAACCTCCAACCATACAAACAAACTTTGCCAAAAGTGCAACCTCAAAATAAAGGTCTAGCTAATGTCAGTTAGCCTAATATTTCATTCCAACTACCAGTTCTGAACTGTGGATTGACCCTTTACTCCTGTTCTTTGGCAACCAACCCTGCCAACATGGTTAATGACATGGAACCCTGTGAATACCTGCAGAACCCTCCTCTTATCGCCATGGTTACGGTAGGCCACGTACATAGTGACAAGGAGGGCAGGCGTGGAGACGAAGACCAGCTGAAGACACCACAGTCGGATATGAGAGACGGGGAAGAAATGGTCGTAGCAAACATTCTCACAGCCGGGCTGAGAGAGAGAGAGTGAGAGAGACAGAGAGAGAGAAGGACAGAGTGAGAGGGACAGAGTGAGAGGGACATAGAGAGAAACAGAGTGAGAGACAGAGTGAGAGAGACAGAGGGAGAGACACAGAGAGAGAGAGAGTGAGAGATAGTGAGAGAGACAGAGAGAGAGAGACAGAGTGAGAGGGACCGATAGAGAGACAGAGTGAGAGATAGTGAGAGAGACAGAGAAAGATACAGAGTGAGTGAGAGGGCCAGCGAGAGAGACAGAGTGAGATATAGTGAGAGGGACAGAGAGAGACAGAGTGAGAGGGACAGAGAGAGACAGAGTGAGAGAGACAGAGTGAGAGAGACAGAGTAAGAGAGACAGAGAGAGAGACAGAGAGAGAGACAGAGTGAGAGGGACAGATAGAGAAACAGAGTGAGAGAGAGAGTAAGAGAGACAGAGTGAGAGGGACAGAGTGAGAGGGACAGACAGAGAGACAGAGAGAGACATAGTGAGATATAGTGAGAGAGACAGAGAGATACAGAGTGAGAGGGACAGAGTGAGAGAGACAGAGTGAGAGGGACAGAGAGAGAGAGAGAGAGAGAGAGAGACAGAGTGAGATATGGTGAGAGAGACAGAGAGATACAGAGCGATACAGAGTGAGAGAGACAGAGAGAGATACAGAGTGAGAGATACAGAGTGAGAGATACAGAGTGAGATATATGGAGTGAGAGAGACAGAGTGAGAGATACAGAGTGAGAGAGATAGTGAGAGACACAGAGTGAGAGAGACAGAGTGAGAGAGATAGTGAGAGAGACAGAGAGAGATAGACAGAGTGAGAGGGACAGAGAGAGAGAGACAGAGAGACAGAGTGAGAGAGATAGTGAGAGGGACAGAGAGAGAGACAGAGTGAGAAACAGAGTGAGATATACAGAGTGAGAGAGACAGAGTGAGAGGGACAGAGAGAGAGAGAGACTAAATAACAGATTATGCGCATTAAAACACTGAAAACAACCAAATGTTAAAGGCCAACCTTCACGTTGTATTTTTGTTCAATAAACAATGGCCAACGGTGACTTTCATGAAGAAGGGAAAAAAAGTATTGAAATTGACCCAGTTTTAGCGTTTTTATCAAACATTTTGTCTGCCCAACACAATCACCACGCACGTGGATATTTTAATCAATGGTTCATAACGTGCGTGTGTAATCGAAATGATCTTGTCACAACAGGTGCAGGGCACCAGGGGGCTCACCAGGGGGCGCTGAGAGTCACACACAGCTAGTGGCAGGCACTGCAGGCAGAGAGCCTTGCTACCATAGATATATGCTTGCTACTACTAGCCGAATGAAAATGTATCTGTTTCACCTAACACTATTGCTCCGTGATTATAGCCATCCATCTCTAAAGCTAACCACTATTTGTAAAAGCCACAACCACGTTACCATATTTGTAATAATGTAAATCATTGTGTCGTTGTACATATTGTGTTTATAACGTTAGTAGCTAACATAGCTTAGCTTGGTAGCTATTGTGCTAACAACATATCCCGACATCCGGCTCGCTGGCCGGCATGAACGGCCGACCCAAAATGGTTCTCTCCTCTCTGTACACCCCGTCCCCACGGGTACCCTGCCTGGGGGCCCATGGACGCGACAACGGCGGCAGCCGTAGGGTGCTCGAGCCCGTAAAGGCTAGTGGTACACGATAGCTATGAGCTAACTAACGCTACAGGCTCAAACACCCTACGGCCGCCGCTGTTGTCGCGTCCACAAGCTCCTCCGCAGGACACCCGCGAGGACGGGGGCACACAAAGAGGAGAGAACCACCCGCAGGGACGG
>NC_140165.1:58964507-58967007 GCF_963971535.1 Notolepis coatsorum | reverse complement strand
TCCGAGGTACTTAAAGCTGTTGACTCTCTCAACCGGTGCCCCGTCGATGCTGAGGGGGCTGTAGTCCTTGACCCCCGACCTCCTGAAGTCCACAATCATCTCCTTTGTTTTGCTGACGTTCAGGGAGAGGCTGTTTTCCTGGCACCATCCCGCCAGGACCTTGACCTCTTCCAGGTAGGCCCTCTCGTCGTTGGCAGAGATCAGGCCCACCACCACTGTGTCGTCAGCAAATTTGACGATTGTATTGCTACTCCGCTGAGCCACACAGTCGTGTGTGTACAGGGAGTAGAGGAGGGGACTCAGAACACAGCCCTGGGGGGCCCCTATGTTGAGGGTGATGGATGAGGAGGTGCAGTTGCCTGCTCTCACCACCTGGGGTCTGCCAGTCAGGAAGTCCAAGACCCACTGGCAGAGGTCATAGCCCAAGCCCAGGTCCCTGAGCTTGGCTATGAGTATGGAGGGGACTATGGTATTGAATTACCCCCTATTCTCTTTGAATAGGGGGTAATCTGTGGGCCTATCTAAGAGTTTGTCATACAGGTCATTGTTTTTCTTTCATATTTGAAGTCACTGGAAAATGACTGACAACACAGAATGACTGACAACAAAGAATGGTTGTAATGTTTTTTCCCACTTAGAGCAGCCTCTACTGCTGTGTCATCCAGTGGTTTCTGCCACCTTGTACAGTCCTCACACGCAATTAAACAAATTATTATAATTTCAATCCTCTATGAAAATAAAGACGATTATGCGCTTCGGCGATTAAGCTGTAGGAATATTTCGCCTAAAGGTACATGCCTAAGTAAATGGAAGATTGCTCCACTTCTGCAAGGTCAATTTGCATGTTCTTGGTATCTAGGAACATCTAGGGACCTGGGGGTATGTATTTCCAGTGTCAGAAATATTGTGTCTGTTACTAGGCTGAGTAAATTGTAATGAAGAAAAGGAGAATATAAATTATGATTTATGATTTTTGCATCTTTGATCATGTTAAATCTGCGGGGTACGAGAAAATGCTCACTGAGCTCATTCACCACCTTATTGAGATCATGTGTACAGAAAATCTAAGCAAATGAATAAAGGGAAGATGATTAAACAGAAGGATTTGTAGATACAGTAATTAATGATAATCGATTTTAATTATAAATTCATATTTGACCTTGAACTTGACCTTGACCTTATTATGGCCAAATCATACATCTATGGATAGGGAAAATGCTCCTCTTTCCAATGGCAGGGTTGAATTTTTTTTTTGCGGTTTTTACGATAATTAGCATTTTCCGATAAATTCGTATTTCCGATAAATCGTATAAAACATCAGTAAAAATGAAAATATACACTTTGACTACTGTTTTTGATAGGGTTATGGTCTTTACTATTGGCTACAAAAAAAATATTTTAAAACATTAACATCCAAGGGCCCACATGTGGACGATTTTTGCCGACCTCTAGTGGCTCGGGTGTGCATTTCTTTTAATACATTATATAGATAGAATTAAAGCCCTATTTGTTGCCTGTCAGTTGCCCTTTCAGGTGACAAAATCCGTTCAGCGGTTCTCGAGTTACATGCCGATATGTGAGGCGTGCCCCAAAGTACGCAAAAGTACACGTTACCACCCCCGACTCCCGGGGCTCTAGCTCCGTCAATCATTTGGCGATCTTGAAAATCCTTGCACAGGGTTGTAGCCAATGAGTGTGGCTTTCCAATGATACCCCATGATATGATAATTGGGGATCTAATACAGTCTCTATTGATCGATTTATGATAAAGAAAAGCAGGGTCCCCCTATAGGGGGACCTTAAGGCTTAACAGGGTTTATTAATGCAGCAAGGGCGATACTTTGGGATAACTTTACACTGGGAAATATTGGCAGCGGTGCGGTATTATAGGAAGTAGCTTACAGTTACTTTTTTGTAATGAAAAATGCTCTGCCATTTTTTATCAGATCGAGACACGTTTTTTTTCTAGACGTTCACAGAAAGGTAAAGAAACAAACTGCATTCTATTTTATGGCAATAACGTTCAGGTTTGTTCGACCCTGTGAGACATAATCATGAAAAATAACGTTGAAAAATTATTTCATTTGACAGGGTAGTCTAGTTTTATGAAATTCAAAAGTCCATCGAAGGCCCTGGGTCTCTTCTTTCAAAGGATTACACTCACGTTTGACTGTGACATTTCCTCGCATCAATATCCGCCGGTTTCCGACTCAATGCGCTGAGATTTCTATAAACTCATAACACTTAAAAAGTTAAAATCATTGGTAAACAAACGTTGTGCTGAAAATATACACTTTGACTGCTGTTTTCATAGGGTTAGGGTATTTACTCTTGGATACATTTGAAAAAAAACGCTACATAAATTAATACGGACTGTATTGATCAATTTATGGCAGGTACCGGACCGCTCGGGCTTAAGGGGTTAAAACTCACATTTCACCTCACGATGCAGTACATCATAATTATAACTAACCCTAACTTCATTCACATCACATTTTAT
>NC_140165.1:58952007-58959507 GCF_963971535.1 Notolepis coatsorum | reverse complement strand
GCCAGGTTTGTAGTTCGGATATGCAGGACTCCATGTGACTGAGGGGTGGGTTGTGGGGGGATTGTGTGCTGATGTAGATTTGGGTGTCGTCGGTGTAGCAGGGGGGCTGAGTCTCAACTAGGAGGTGGTCCTGAGGGGGGCTGAGTCTCAACTAGGAGGTGGTCTGGAGGGGGGCTGAGTCTCAACAAGGAGGTGGTCTGGAGGGGGGCTGAGTCTCAACAAGGAGGTGGTCCTGAGGGGGGCTGAGTCTCAACTAGGAGGTGGTCCTGAGGGGGGCTGAGTCTCAATTAGGAGGTGGTCTGGGGGGGGGCTGAGTCTCAACAAGGAGGTGGTCCTGAGGGGGGCTGAGTCTCAGCTAGGAGGTGGTCCTGAGGGGGGCTGAGTCTCAACTAGGAGGTCGTCCTGAGGGGGGCTGAGTCTCAACTAGGAGGTGGTCCTGAGGGGGGCTGAGTCTCAACTAGGAGGTGGTCCTGACAGGGGCTGAGTCTCAACTAGGAGGTGGTCCTGAGGGGGGCTGAGTCTCAACTAGGAGGTGGTCTGGAGGGGGGCTGAGTCTCAACAAGGAGGTGGTCCTGACGGGGGCTGAGTCTCAACAAGGAGGTGGTCCTGAGGGGGGCTGAGTCTCAACTAGGAGGTGGTCCTGAGGGGGGCTGAGTTTCAACTAGGAGGTGGTCTGGAGGGGGGCTGAGTCTCAACAAGGAGGTGGTCCTGAGGGGGCGGAGTCTCAACTAGGAGGTGGTCTGGAGGGGGGCTGAGTCTCAACAAGGAGGTGGTCCTGAGGGGGGCTGAGTCTCAACTAGGAGGTGGTCTGGAGGGGGGCTGAGTCTCAACAAGGAGGTGGTCCTGAGGGGGCGGAGTCTCAACTAGGAGGTGGTCTGGAGGGGGGCTGAGTCTCAACTAGGAGGTGGTCCTGAGGGAGGCTGAGTCTCAACTAGGAGGTGGTCCTGAGGGGGGCTGAGTCTCAACTAGGAGGTGGTCCTGATGGGGGCTGAGTCTCAACTAGGAGGTGGTCTGAGGGGCTGAGTCTCCAAAGAGAGTAGGTTTAAATTAATAATGGTCAATGGGTTCACACAAAAACACCATCAGTGATGCAAATGTAAATAAATGGGTAGCCCCACAATAACAACAACAACAACAACAACAACAACAACAACAACAACAACAACAACAACAACAACAACAACAACAACAACAACAACAACAACAATAACAAACAAGATAGTGTGGGATATTTGTGGATATCCTTTTTTTTTTTTTTTTTTATATATTTTTATTTCATTTTTTGGAAGAAAAGGCAGGATATATAATGCACATACAATGCACATACAATGCACATAAAACCATACATTTAAATTTTTTGCCAATTACTTGCATTGGCTTGCCCCTTGCCTCATTTAAAATAAAAAACTCCTACCCCCTAACCCCTGCACCAACCACCGTTGACAAAAAATAAATAAAATAATAATAATAATAATAATAATAATAGTAACCCCCCCCCCAACCCACCCCGTCATAGGCCTGAGAAGAAAATTAATTGAACAAAAATTTCAACAAAGACCGAAAAACAAAAAAAAGAACTAAAAGGAATTATGTAAGGGATAATGTATGGCTACGAGGTCATTGTCGCAAAATAACCGACCGACACGGAGTCCAAAACACCGAGGCGCCGCGCCGAGGTGTTTTAAACGTAGTGAAGGTCAATTATTTTGCGACAATGACCGAGCAGGCCATACATTATCCCGCTTATTACATGGCTAACTTACTAACAATATACCTAATTCATTTGACAAATCGCAGTTGTTCTGTGGCTCTGTCAGCCCAAATAAAGTGATTATTATTATCGCGGGCAGCCTTCTGGCTCCGCTGTGTTCTGGCTCCGCTCGTCGCTCCGCTATTTGTGGATATCCTGAAGAAGAATGTTCTCAGTCAACCGAGGTTTGGATAATAACAAGGTTTATTAACCAAACAGTATAGTATATATATATATATAGTATATAGAGAGAATGGCTGAGGGCTTCGCCCCAGGTGATCAGCTGAAATGACCCAGGTAAAAGACCTGGTTTGTTCTCGGGAGGAGCATTATATAGTTAAAAGGGGGGGGAGGTGGTCCCATTTGATAGGTCAAGTGGGGGGGGGGGGATACAGGATTGGGGAGAGGGGGGGGACACAGGATTGGGGAGAAAGGGGAGGGGAGTGTCTTTACATGAGAGAGTTGGGGACTCAATATATTATTCCACAGTTGGGGGAGGGGGGGGATACAGGATAGATACAGGGGAGGGGAATGTCTTTACATGAGAGAGTTGGGGAGTCAATATATTATACCACAGTTACTCACTTTTCTCTATTATAATGTGGGTGAGATTAATGTATAATATACCAGGATTGTTTGGAACAGGTAAAAGTGAATAGGTATGTTAAAAGAATGGGACCGATGTAATCCATCGGTTATCAGATAATGAATAAAATAGAAAACAATTAAAATAAATGAAAATTTTGGCCAATGTGATCTGTTGGTTGGCATAACAGTTTAAAATAGAATTATTTACATACATGATTCATGACATGATCGACTGGACTGCGGTCTGTGTTATTTTGATATCAGAGATGTGGGAATAGATATCACCCTTTTCTTTTATTAATAATGGTCTGATTTAACCGCTCAAAATACCTATATCAATGAGTGGTCCTCAACTCTGATATCAAACAACAATTAACATCACATATCTTGGCCTACCTCCAGTCGCTCATGTCGTGACTCAGACATTTAAGTGGTGATTATGTGTCTTCATGATAATATCTATGGGAGCTAAGATCATGGTTGTACACATACAAACATAGTAATATTTACAATAGACATTACCTTAGTGGCTAATGTGTCAAAATAAGATTGAAAACGGTTAACCTATTGGTTAATAAAAACTAACATGATTGATTATGGGAAAATGTTCAAAATATATATATATATGCACAAATTATAATGATTCTTGATGAAATTACTTAAGATCCAGTTGTATTTAACCTGAGTTTGAGTGTCACTTTCATCTGTGATTGTCTCAGTTTTGTTGGTCTTTACTTAGAATCAGACAATTTTGTAACTTAAGTAATTCAAATGTGATGTAATGTGACCATGTGACCACTTCTTCCTTCAGCAATACATTTTAGCTCATTATTACTAAACATTGTTAATGCTATCTCATTGATTTCATTTAATCACATCCCTAGTTCATCATTTTCCAGATACATACAATTGTGAGGCTGTTCTTGTTTGTGAAGGTATTAATCTGAATGATGTCGCGTCGCTGTTGACAAGGTGTTCTCTGTCTGTCGTGTGGCAGGGCCAAACAGTAACACAGTAAAATTAAATAAATACATAACATTGTGGACAATGTGTGTTCAGACGTCTCTTGGTCCACAGGTCTCTGATGATGTGTCTCTTCTTGACGATGCAGTCGGGAACATTCACTGGTCGCCGTCCATTCCCTGTCAAGGGTCACCTGTAGCAGTGGGGCGGTCAACTATAGTGGCCTTGCAGACTCTTTTCCTGGAGTCTATGTTGTTCTTCACCACCATCACATGTCTGCCACTGTGCTCACGCTTGACCTTTATCAGGCCTAGAGACATGGCTGTAGGGTGGTCTTGAACGTGCTGTGTGGTGGTTGGTCCCCCCGTTCCCCGTCATCGCGGTACCAGAGGGGCGAGGGTTTGCTGGTGTGGCGGCCTGTCTGTAGGACGCTCTCTCTCACACGGATGGTGGAGATACACATGGCCTTGGTCTGTCGTAGGCTGCCGGGGTGGCGCATGTCGTCCTCTGTCTCTGCTCCCCTTTCTTTGGGGACGTCTGTGTTGTGTGGGCTGGTGGTTCTCCCACGGTTGTTGTCGGCATTCTGGTTGTGTCCGCAGCTCCTTGGCGGTGTCCTTCGTGGTCTTCTGCTCCACTTCCTTGGGGATGGCGTCCCTGGGTGGGCTGGGTTGGATGGCGGCTCTCTCAGGTTGTGTCGTCGCCCTGGTTGTGCTCCCCTTTGTTTGGTCTGCCATGGGCCGCATGTCGTTCGTGGTTCAGGTCAATCACGAGTCACTCCTTCTCACTTGTCGTGTCCTCTCACCAATATGATCTGAGGATGATAAAATTGCCTTAGAAAACCTCCTCACATAAATGATTCAACGCCTTTCTGCTAAAGAGGAAAATCATTTTGGGGTTAATTCAATTCATTGTAAATAAAATCACTTAATTGAAAATAGAAAATGCAAGCCAATTGCATTAGCAGTGAGTCCTTATGCCAAGAAGGTCACATTCACTACAATCTTATCAGATCTTGTATCTAACTAGATCTTACAGCATTAGGCTTTAAATAAAATTGTAAATGAATGGCCAAAGTCTTGAATCAGACAAAATAGCTCTTTATCTTCCTTACCTCAGGCCGTGTACGCTGGTGTGCTTC
Organism: Notolepis coatsorum; assembly: GCF_963971535.1. Taxonomy (NCBI): domain Eukaryota; kingdom Metazoa; phylum Chordata; class Actinopteri; order Aulopiformes; family Paralepididae; genus Notolepis; species Notolepis coatsorum. Next base: position 58,955,068 of record NC_140165.1, on the reverse strand, counting down.
AGGATACTTACCTCGTCACGCCTTCTCTGGCTTTCCTCACACCTCAGTGTGGCTCATCATAGCATAGGAAAAAAACATAAAACCTAGAAGCCAGTTAATTTTGCATGAAAAACAATCATTCGTTTTGTCATCTAACCCTAACTAACCTTACTGTCATGCACTCGTCCTAATAAAACTAACCTACACTGTGGCACTCAACACTTTGATGAACATTGTTACTCAGCTGATAGAGTTGTGCCCTGCCTGATGTCCTGTCGTACACTTCCTTTTTCTGTCTCTCTCTCTCTCTCTCTCTCTCTCTCTCTCTCTCTCTCTCTCTCTCTCTCTCTCTCTCTCTCTCTCCACCCTCTCTGTGTGTTTGTGATCTTGCTACTTGTATGTTCTTGGTACAGCGGGCACAACAAGTGAACTCTCCAGTTACTCAGAGAGGGTGTTAAGCTCTCTATATCTGCTGCCAAGGTGAGGCTAACTTCATGTTAATAACTAAACATTGAGAATATTTGACTGTCTACCTAAGAATTGGGGAAGGTATGAAGGTATAATACTAGTTCAAGTTTATGTTTTGTATTATTTGTCACATATAAGGTACATGTACATTACATTGAAATGCTTGGTTCTCATGAGCCTCCTGAGATTGTGCAAAAGAATAAAGACCAAACACTATACAACATATACAATATACAAAACTACAAAATGCAAACAAAATGCAAAAATGAGGTAGAGATGTAGTGCAAATCTTTTTAGTAATAAATAGAAATTGACATTGTCACTCAGTTGATAGCGTTGTACCCTTCCTGCTGACCTGTTGTACAGAACTTGGAAGTCACTTTGGATAAAAGCCTCAGCTAAATGACCAAATATGTAAATGTGTAAACAGTTACAGGGTTAAGTGTCTTGCTCAAGGACACTTCGACACGCTGCCCGGGAGGAGCGGGAATTGAACCAGGAACCTTCCGACTACCAGACGACCGCTCTGTATTATGTTCCTGTCTATGGCCACTGGGGGCTCCAGAGGTCTAACTGAGAGTAACCTCGTTCCCAGTTTTATCTCCTCCGTGAGATAAAGCCTGGTAAAGAACTACTGCCGAAAGTGTCTGTGGGGTAAAATTTCCGGTGTATGTACTTCCCCTGGAAGCTGCCTCCGAACGGCCCAAACTTTCCCCGAATCCTGTCGGCAAACAAGCTAGAACGTCTCGGTCATGTAGTAAATTCTTGCCTGTAGCCTGTACTTCCTGTACTTCCGTTTAGACATTTAGGAGGCATATCTTTACCAGCCTAAACTGAGAGAGATGCTTCCTGCTGGAACCCTGACAGTCCCCTCCTCTTTCATCCCTCCATCCTTCTCTCACTCTCTTTCTCTCAGGATGAGTGCGTTAGGAGCGCTTGTTGGAGTTCTCTCCCTTCCCTCCTCCCTTCTCTCCCCCCTTCTCTCCTTCCCCTCCTCCCTCCTCCTCCAGGGCGGCCTCTGTCGGGTCCTCGTCGTCGTGGTTACGGGGCTGGCATGTGCGGCTGGTGTCTGGGTGGGGAGGCTGCTGCTTCGTCACGCCTGGTTCACACACCGTCTGGCCTGCTTCTGCAAGCCACACACACACTCCTGGCTGCTGGGGCATCTGGGACAGGTAACACACACACACACACACACACACACACACACACACACACACACACACACACACACACACACACACACACACACACACACACACACACACACACACACACACACACACACACACACACACACACACACACACACACACACACACACACACACACAAGGTGTCCCACATGGGTCTATTCTGGGTCCACTTTAATTTACATTATATTTAAATAGCATGATATTTTCTTCCCTGCATTGTGATGTACATTTATATGCAGATGATACAACCTTGTATGCTACTGGCTCCACTCTTAAACTGGCCACTACACATTACAGTCTGCTTTTGATGCCTTCAGGAACTAAATGTATTCTCAAGGTCTTGTGTGAGGAACACTCCTCCTTCCAAATGACACATTTCAGAGCGAGCTACAGTATAGACTCTATAGAGCCTCTGGTCACAGCTACAGTACTGAGCCTCTGGTCACAGCTACAGTACTGAGCCTCTGGTCACAGCTTCAGTACTGAGCCTCTGGTCACAGCTACAGTACTGCGCCTCTGGTCACAGCTACAGTACCTGAGCCTCTGGTCACAGCTACAGTACTGAGCCTCTGGTCACAGCTACAGTACTGAGCCTCTGGTCACAGCTTCAGTACTGAGCCTCTGGTCACATCTACAGTACTGAGCCTCTGGTCACAGCTACAGTACTGAGCCTCTGGTCACAGCTTCAGTACTGAGCCTCTAGTCACAGCTACAGTACTGAGCCTCTGGTCACAGCTTCAGTACTGAGCCTCTAGTCACAGCTACAGTACTGAGCCTCTGGTCACAGCTACAGTACAGAACCTCTGGTCACAGCTTCAGTACTGAGCCTCTGGTCACAGCTACAGTACTGAGCCTCTGGTCACAGCTACAGTACTGAGCCTCTGGTCACAGCTACAGTACTGAGCCTCTGGTCACAGCTACACTACTTGCCAATAAAGATGTTCTGTTAAAGTGACCTGCCCAGCCTTACACAACACAGTGAATGGGGAAACAGGAAGGAATGCCGCAACCAGAGTCTATTTCAACTGCGGTGCCACAGGAGAAGCTGTTTCTAAAGAATCTCCCAGTTGATACGAGTTCCCCCTGAAAATGTCCCTATAATAATGTAGGTGCTCATCATTTAAAATGTAGTGCTGACCAGAGATGTGCTCATCATTTAAAATGTCTGTCTGTCTGTCTGTCTGTCTGTCTGTCTGTCTGTCTGTCTGTCTGTCTGTCTGTCTGTCTGTCTGTCTGTCTGTCTGTCTGTCTGTCTGTCTGTCTGTCTGTCTGTCTGTCTGTCTGTCTGTCTGTCTGTCTGTCTGTCTGTCTGTCTGTCTGTCTGTCTGTCTGTCTGTCTGTCTGTCTGTCTGTCTGTCTGTCTGTCTGTCTGTCTGTCTGTCTGTCTGTCTGTCTGTCTGTCTGTCTGTCTGTCTGTCTGTC